>NW_026705724.1:0-205217 GCF_029867415.1 Vicia villosa | reverse complement strand
GGTTTACACCTCTGAAAATTCAAAATCTTCAGAAATTTTTGTAGATGTATTTTCGAGTGCACCTTCGGATCATTTTGTAAAAAATTGATCGGGAGATATATCTATGAATATTTCTGGGGTGAATTCAAAGATGCATATTCGGAAATTTTTATTTTAGGTATGCATCTTCAAAAATTTCTTTGCATGCTTCTTCGGTAGAAATATTGTTTGAGTTTGTATTTTTTAAACATAAGTCATTTTAATCCGACTAACAGTACTATATTCCATAATTTGATTCAAACATTAATAAAGACGAACATCATAGAATAAGGTAATGCATTAATTAAAAAAGCATCTCACAATACTACAAACATAATTCTCAGTATGGAAAATAATACATTCGAAAATACAAAAAAAAATATATAACCTATTGCGTATGCCTAATCCTAACCTCTGACTCCTCCTCTTCCGCCAGTAACCCAAGACATTCCGTGTCTCATTATGATTGTAACGTGTTAAGGCAATCGCATCATCGTCGCCTCTCTCAAACAGCCCACACTCTATACCCTCATATGTAATTTGCATAATATTCTGACAGATTGATAACACATCAACGACATGATCATCACTGACCAACTCATTCTCCAGGAACTCCTCATAAGCAGACCTAGGTGGACTTCAGGGGCGTCTGGTGTCATGACAGGGTGTGACACAATATATAATCAAATTATGTAACCGTCCATGTAAGACCACTAAGTTGTGGCTGACATACTTCGATACTCCTCTGGTACTAGATGACTCTCGTAATCCACTAGTATGTCATCAAGATGTCTACGAACAATGCTATTAGAAGCAGCCTTGAAGGGGGATCTCAAAATGATATGCATAAATCCAAACTGACGTATGCATCACTTTGGTAAATACATGCACATTAGATTACTCCAACATGCCAGCCATCCAGAATAATATGAAATGGGGTCGAAGGCAACAGTGTCTCGGTGAGTGGTGTATGGTGTCTAGTCCATGTCATCATGTTAAGTCCCATCAATATACACACAAAATGGCTGCACCATTCCCTTCGCGCGTGCAATACATGCAAGCACGTGGTCAGTCCTCTGTATACCCTAGTACACGATCAAAGCCGTGTATGCGGTGAAAGTTGGATAAGATCCATCTCTGAAAATGAATAAAAACATTAGTAACAAGTGTAAAAAAAGAGTTACTTTTAAATCAATAGTGACTATGGAAATTACGTCAATAGGGTGCACGGGTGTCATACCCCAAAATTTGCCCATCATATTTCGAGATATTTTGACTCACATGACTTTCAACTGCTCAAGACTATGCAAGAATTGGGCACACTTGTCTCCTAAGCAACAAGCCTACAACTAGGGTTTTGCTCCTCTCAAGGAAAAAATTAGGTTCTGAGACTTCAAGTGGACTTCATGGCTTCTCATATATCTCAAGTATCCTCATACTAATTTTCAAGTTCTGATTCACAAGATTGCTCAATCAAAAGCTCAAAAGATCAACAGTCGACTAATTTGACCTAAAAGTCAACTATGGTCAAATCACATTCAAGACTCCTGATTTTTGGTCAACATCAATGTTTTGAAGTAACATTCATTATTTGATCAAGGGTTGATCATGATTTATCAAGAAAAGTTCAGAAATCAACAAAACTCAAAGTTTCTAAATTAGGGTTTTTGAACTAAAGGTCAACTGAAATTTGACCAGCCATAACTTTCACATGGTTCATCAGAAATTTCCCAACAAACGCTCATTTTGAAGGAAATTGAATTCTATACAACTTTGTCTCTCTAAAGCCAAGGCCAAAAATACTTCATTTGAGAGATATGAGCCAAAACATTACAGGTCCTTTTGAAAGCCAACTAAAAGTTGTTTTTTGTCAAAGCCAATATCATCAAGATAAAATCTCCAAATTCAAAAAAGGTTCCAAATTGACTTGTAGAGGACATCTTGAGCTTTCCAAAAAGTTCTAGAACACCTCCATACCTTAAATATTGAGGGAGATATGCTTTGTCAAAGTTGGTTAATTTTTGGTAAAATACATGAAGCAAATAAGGGTCAAATTGGATTTTCTTGCAAATGGGCCCAACCTCTTATGATACAGACTTGTTCCCCAAGTCACTAAGAGTTTCCAAGCCCAATCCCACGATTATTTGATTTCTATTATATTTTTAGTGGATTTTTATTCATTTAAAAAGTAATTTAAATCAAAATAATTGAAGGAAATATGGGAGATTTGATATGGCTTTAATTTCCAAGCAAATCCAATCACCCAAAGACCATATTTTGATGTAAATTCGTGGAAAGGGAGATTGGAGAGAGATGAGAAATATTTGGACCAATTTGGAAAGACTTCATAACCAATTTCAATCAAGCTCCAATCAAATCTCAATCATTGGAATCACTTGATTTATCTCCAATTTTGTTGACCTAAATCCATATATTATAAGTACATAACTCATTCATATGCAGAGAGGAGAAAAATTGTGAAGGAACCACCCTAATAAAGTACAAAAATTATGGAAAATCAGTTGACATAGCAGAGATATTGGCTGGCAAAATCAAGGGCGTTTGAAGGTCAAAAAAGCTTCCTCGGCATTCCTAGGGGCGAATGCAATCCTTATGAACCTCCATAACCTCCGGCATCGTGTTCATCCCATTCACGGTTTGTACAAGAAAATATCCATTTGATTATGCCAAATTATGCTTCATAAATGACTTTTAATTATATGTTTGTGTTCATATGACTGCAGGGAGGATTTCTGGATTGTCAATTTTGAGTTTAGATGCAGGTATCAATCTATGCCATGGTTAGGGTTTCGTGTTTTTGAAATAGGGAACCCTAGTTAGAGGCGATTTCAGGCCAAATGGAGGGGCTTAAAAGACTCGTGGGCTCACATATGGTTGATCTGGGTTATCGTTTTGCGTTTATTGATAAGTATTTGCAGGTTTTGAGATTGAAGGTCTACGGCCACGCGTGAAAACCGTGGCCAAAAGGTTATGTATTTCCAAAATCCCCACGAGGAAGAAGAAGTCTGGCGCGCGGTTTCTTTTAATTCAAATTTCTCAGATTATTTTTCATTATATTATTATTGTTGCGCTATAATATCAGGTGACAATTGCAGCAGAGATGGCAAGGGCGCGTGCTTGGTATTGGCCAACAAGAAGGCCTGGGTTAGATCCCCGGGCAAGACTTTTATTTTTATCACTTGCAAACTTTGTAGATCCATTGTGCTAATCAAAGCGAGATCCACGATGTGCCCTCCATCATCAGCCCTTGGATCTCCACTAAGACAGATCTGAAGCACCTGAATGCAGACCTATTGTGAGCCAGCATGGGCGCGCTACACTAGATTATACGCCTTTATTTTTGTTTTTTTTTTCTTTTGCTGTTTGTTTGGTTTTTGTTGTTGTTTATTTTGCTCTTTTTTTTAGTAGTTTAATTATTTTCTAACTAACTACTAATTAACCAAAAAAACCATTAACCATTAGGATTAGGTTTTATTCATAATTAGTTAATTTAGGTTAAATGATTTAAATTACTATTAATTTATATTTTAATTAATTTAATATAGGATAATTAGGATTAGTTAATGTAGTAACTATGATTTAATTTTAGGTAAAATAATTTTAATTAATTAGGGTAAGTTAATTTTTATTTTGCACATAATTAATTTAATTAGGTTAATTAACATAAAATTAGGTTAATTTAATAAAAATTTAGTAATTAGGTTTCAATTAACTACTGACCTAAATCTTTTACTAATCCTAATTTCTTCTCCGCAATTCTCTTCTCATCTCAAAATCCATTAAATGTCGCGTGTATGCTTATGTAATTAATTAATTTCCGCCATTTAAATTCTAGAAGGTGTATAGGTCGCTCATTCGATTTTTGATGTAATAGTAATTAGGGTTTATCTTTTCTGCTTTATTTTCCGCACACTATAACTATTTTATTTGTTTGCTATTAACTGTGTGGGTAGTAAAATAGGGAGTGACAAAACAATTAATTGAATATAGTTCACCTAATGCAAGATAAATATCTGAATCCAATTCACGTGATTGTTGCACACACCCACCTTTAGGATAACTCCTCTTCGTTGCCTTTCGGATAATAGTTAAGTCCCTTCGAGCGTAGGGATACCTTAGCAAATGCTGCCTTCGATTCAAATCATCATAGTCCCTTAGAAATAAAGATCATAGTCCCTTCAAGTTGCCTACGATAAAATGATCTCGTCCCTCGATGTCGCCTCGATAAATGATGATAGTCCCTTCGAATGCTAAGGTATCCTTACTTGTTGCCTTAAATGACTATTCTCATCAATTCCTAAGACTTCCTACCTCTCTTATGGTATGGATAGTCTTATGGCAAACAATGACCCTCGATGACCCGAATACATCCAATGAAAGGACTACCTGCCTAACAATTGGTATGGATAGTCCCTTCAAACGAAAGACTTAAAGAACAAGAAATACAAACTTAGGGTAGGTAGCTCCTAAATGCTTGCTCACAATCAATTCAAAATTCAAAATGCTTTTCATACACCTCCTTTTCAAAACGATTTCAAAGGCTACACTTATTTACAAGTTAAAGTCCTTTTTCAAATCTTTTTCTAAACACACACGACACTTTTCAAACAAATCAAACAAAACAAAGTGAGTTAAGCAATTAAGAGCCCATGGATAACCATGGATACAAAGGGTGCTTATACCTTCCCTTTGTATAACCTACCCCCCGAACTCAAAGTCTTTTTAAGGTCTTTCCTGTTCTTTTTGCCTTTCCTAATTGGATACAATAAAAGTCAGTGGCGACTCTTGCTTACCGCATCATGTTTTACAAAGTAACAAATAAAAAGTCAGTTCTCCCACCGTATTACAATGGGCATGTCATTTGCTTTGTCGTCCAAAGAGAACTTTCACTCAGCTTAAAGTACAAGTATAGCAAACATGTGGCTCCCCCAGTTCCACACACGAATCTTCAATAAGTCGATGAAGTAGTTAAGGTATGCCACATCAACGTAGGTTTCACTTTTGTCCTCAAACATTAACGTGCCAACCAAGAATGTGAGAAAACACATAAAAACACACTTCCGATAATAGGTAACTTGTAGTTCATCACCATCGACATCACTAGATAACTCCTTGTACATATAACTCCGTCATGTATGAAAATTTTGCATGAGCATCTCTGGTGTTGTCACACTGCATCAGGGCATCTATTAGGTCAGATCCCAAATAAATGACCATTATCTCATACGCCTCATCGTGTTTGATCCTGAAATGATCAAGTAACCTCCCCCTGATGAGAAGGTGTAGAAGGAAAGCGACATCATCTAGTGTAATCGTCATCTCGCCAATGGAAAAGTGGAAAAATTGTGTTTTATTATGCCATCTCTCAACAAAAAACCCCGTGCATGTTGTAACACCCCATAATTTCCATTATTTGATTTAATTGGAATTTAGATTATTAATTGGATTATTTGGAGTTTTTGGTGATTTAATGGAAAATTATGAAAAATAAAGTAATTGGGCTTAGTGTGATAGTTAGTAAAGGGGAGGTGTAAGCAAATAGGCCTTACTAAGTTAATTTTTTCTCATTTAATAAAGGATGTGGGAAAGAAAAAAAAATAAAAAAGCAAAGAGGAAAAAGATAAGAAATCAAGCGTACGTGAAAAGCAGAGGAAGAGGAAGCACTTAAGATCTTTGGCTAAGGTAAGAGTGACTAATTCTTTTTAGCCTATATTATTGGTTTGTGAATGATAGAATTTATTAGGTGTGTTGTTTTTCCCAATTGAATGTATTAAAGGTTATGGGATTTTTGAATCTATAGAGTAAATTGGATGATTTTGATGAAATTGAGTGATTATGGATTATACTTGATGTTAGATTACCCCAAAGTATGATAGAAATGTGTTAGAGTATTGAATTTGACACTGTTTTGATGTGGCAAACGTTCTGGTATGTTTTGGTTTGAGTTGGAGAAGATGAGATGTTGACAAAATGGGATTTTTCTGCTAAAGGTATGTGGTAACCGGTTACACTCAGAGTGGTAACCTACTACCGTAGCAAATGATAGCTAAAATTTGAGTTTTTGGGTCTGATAACCGGTTACGCTCGGGGCGATAACTGATTACCTGGTGTTTTCGCAAACAGCGAAGTGCTTTCTGTCATGTGTGTCGCTACCGCGAAAATTAACAGAGTCGCCACTAACATATTTATCCTGAAAAGGAAGGGAATGCCAGCAGACCACAAAACAAAACAACGGTCTCACGACCAGAGAAAAGGGTAAGGGAGTCGGTTACGCGAGGGGAAGGTATTAGCACCCCTCGCGCCCATCGTACTCGATGGTATCCACGTCTGTATCTAAACCTATGGGTGTGTAACAAATCTATGCTAATCTGGACTAAAATGAATGCCGAATGTAGGGAAAAGAAAGGATTGTGCTCGCACGGGCCCTACCCCGCTGCCTACGTATCTGTTTTGCAGAATCAGAGGTACCGTAGCTCGGCTAACTAGTTTCTGTTTGTTTTGTGTTTTTTAGGTGAACGAGTTACATTCGCACTCCGCTGCTCGACCTTTGGAGACTTACGCTTGGGAATGGAGCGGAAATAACAAGCTCTTAGGAAAAGAAAATCAAAGAGTTTGGTTTGTGTTTTAAAGAATGCATGAGGAAGACCTAAGCTAAAGGGGAAAGCTTTCTACCTAATGTTATCATACAAAGGGTACATGTCTAAGCTAAGCTATCAACCTACGAGGGAAAAGGGAAGCAAACAATAATATCACACAAACGAGCTCCGCTCGTAAAGCAAACAAACCAACGGTACTGACCGAGTGGTAGAAAAGCGGTCCCGCCATAGCCAAGGGGAGCAACTCAACCCAAGTCAACCAAGCATTAGACCTCACGAAAATGATCGGGCCATAGACAAGAGGAGCGAATCCCTCTCAGCAACCAAGCCGTCACGGATCTGAAAGGAAAACGGTGCGCGCGTACACCGAGCATCAACATCGAGCGACGTGAGCTATAGGAATGGCGGGGGTCCGGCTGCATGAACCCTTTTCCTGACATACTCGATAACAAGATCTTGTGCTGGTTTGGAAGCAAGCGGCGCGTAGCGTGCGCATACCGAACAGACTCGATGAGACTAGGCGGGGGTTGATTGCTAACCCTTTCCGCGTGCCTTCCATGAGGACTTAACGGAGTGCCATATAGGACTTATTACACCGTGACTCCCTGCCGCAAAGCACAAATATAAACACACCAACAAAAACAGAGCCTCTTTCGAGGGTTTGGCCAGATGCATGTCTAGGTCCTACTTCTCATGTTAAAGGATGGTGCGAGAAAGCGATAAAGTGCGAGAAAAGATAAAATGAAACGGGGTCAATACCAAACGGATGATGATCCGTAAACTACAACGAAAAGAGCAAGGAAACTAGGATCCCATGAGCGAGCTAGCAAAGCAAAGGCAAATAGTCAGCACACCGATTAGCCATGAAAGCACACAAAGGTCGACACGCGCGTCGGGCACAATCACAATACACCTGCAAGAGGAACAAGCAAACCAAACAAGCAGATACAAAGTAATAGAGATGTGTCTCCAGGATGAGAACACAAAGCAAGCGAATGAACTCGTGTCCCGCAAGTAAAGCGGAACACTCATAGAATGAGCATCGATCGGTGACCGTCCAAAAGCCTCGCACACTAGCACACACGTTAGAGATAACAAGACACCGCAATCGGAATTGCGTTATTGCTATTCTAAAATAAACCGGACAAAGCAAACATGGAAAAGGTGCGGTAATACCCGAATAAGCATGCAAAAATCACACCGGAAGCCGACAAAAGTACCATCATGGAAAACACAATTCAGCAATACAAATCATTCCACAAAATAGTACATCTCACAAGCTTTCCAACGATATAAAGAACATGCAAATCGGAGTTACGAGTCAAAAGATATGAACATTCAAAGTTGGAAAAAAACAAACATGCAGGACCGTAACGGGCTACGCCCTGACCCGTAATGGGTTACGGTCAAGACAGTAGCAAAATGAGAAAGGAGAGCGCTTTCGTAACCGGTTACGGTCTGGCACGTAACGGGTTACGCGTAACGGGTTACGTTTTTGCACGTAACGGGTTACGCTGTGCAAAAACAGTGAAAACACATCTCATAACCGGTTACGGTCCAGCACGTAACCGGTTACGCTGTAACAGAATTGAAAAAAAAACAGTTTCTACAGCATTTCAAGCCACCTATACATGCATTGATCAACCAATTTCATCATGTACGAATTAAACTCGATTTGGACAGTGTTATGAGCTTCAAACAACCACAATTAGGCATCAATCCACATAGATTTCAAGTCAACATCATTGATTATCAGGCAACAAATTCATACAAGCATTGTATCAAACACATAGTGCACCAAACTTGTATCCACATGCAATTGCAAGCAAAGTTTCAATGAATCTAATATTTAATCATCATCAACACCAATTAAGCATCATCAACCACTAGATCTAGCATTCAAATCATGTTAACATCAACAATTAAGCACTTAAACCAAGGTTAAAGGCTTACCGAATGAAAATCTAAACCGACGCGCGAACACGAACACGACACGAACGAAATCGAAAAACGAATCCGGAGAGGGATGAGAGAGTGGCGCGCGAGAATAGAGGAGGGGAGAGCGAATCTGAACTCGAGATCTTGAACTTCGATCCATGTTGCTCTTGATTCTTGATGAATGTTGATGAATGTTGATGAAAGTTTTATAGAATTTGTGGTTTTGATCTTTGAAAATTGAGAGAGAAATGAGAGAAAGTGTTTGTAAAAAATTTGGTGAATTGAAATTATGAGAGTCCTCCGCTTGATTTGTGAAGAGCAAAAGTTTATATATTGTTAACACGAAATATCCAAATTGCCCTCGGTGCATCTCATTTTGGCTCGTTTTCTAAGGAAACTCGGTTCGGCTCTAAATTCCGGAATGAAACCAATGCCACTGTGAAGATGACCAAATTCGTGACCCGTCGCCGCGAGAATCGTCTCAATCCGATAAGCGATAAAGAAAATACGCCCGTTTGAATGACGAGAAACGTCGATTCATCTGGGGCGACTGTGCAAAATTTTATGAGTACCGCTCAAAGAACTCGATGAAACTCCATCTTCGGCTCAAAATCTGAACAAGCATGTGTGACGAAGAATCGAAGCTAACGAAATTTCCGAGAAAATGCTGCCGAAATGGACTTCATACGATAAAAATCGAAGAAGTTATGAATTTTCAAACTAGGCGCGACATACTTGAAAGCACATTTTTTACCGAAACAACGCGGCAATCCTTAAAATGCTGGGAGTTTTCAGTGCATAATTGGCCTTCAGTCCGAACATATTAAATCTTGGTAATGATGATACGGAGCTCCAATTAAATTTTCAAGCGAATCCGACGAGTGGATTGTGAGATATGAATTTTCTGAGGCCCGAAACCTTACATTCATCACTGTTTTTTACTGCGAAACCTCAAGTAACCTGCAAATCTGACAACCTTCCTCAAAGAATTGGCTTCCGAGCCGAACACAAAAGTTGTAGATATCGTCGAAACAGCCGGGGATACGCGGGAATTCAGCTCATATCACCTTGCAGACAGGACTTATGAATTTTCTCGTATTTCCACCGTTTAAACCATTTTCACACCTTATCTTCCTAAACCCATGAAAACTCTTTATTATTTTTATTCAATTTTTGAATGAAGAAATAAACATCATTATTAACTTATAGCTCAAATAAATAGGGCAAATATTTGGGTGCAACAGCTGCCCCTATTCAAACTTCTTGAACCTGACGAGTGAGAAACGAAAGTTTCGAACCGTTGAGGTGGAAGGAGATTGAATACTAGAATGAACTCGAAAATTTGCACTCTTGATCAATAGAAGATTCCATCTTGCAATAAGAAGGAATGTACCATCCTTCTTCTAATTCGAACATCAGGATAAGTGCCTGTAATAATTAGGCGAGCCGCTCTGGGAGGCATTTTGAAACTTGATAACTTTCCTATAAAAAGAGACAAGTATGACATGATTTATGCATGATGCATGTATGAATGTTTTATGGAATAGTATTCCAAGAATGGAATCACTACACGCTTAGAGAATGTAATGCAAATGATGCATGACTCGGACGTCGCTTAGGGATACAACGGAGGAGCACTGAGTTGCTGAAGCAGTCCTGGAGAGAATATGGAACTCTGTGGGGAAGACAAGATGAGTGACCTGAAGTCACTATTGCGAGCTGACAAAGATGGATCAGAAATCTGCTGGAGACGATCAAATCTAGACGCGAGCTCTGCTTGGGGAATAAATCTTGCTTGAAGATAAGAACATCCCACTTACTTGCTTGGGGGGAAAACCCTGGCAACTTCACTGGAGAAGCAAATTCTCGACACTCTAAGGATGTGGAGATAAGGGCAAGTCATGGAGACAACTCTGATGGCGAGTGACCAACTTGCTTGTGTAGGACGCATTCCGCTGGGGAAGTCCTAGATGAGAACAGATCCTGCTGAGGATGCATGTGAATCTCTGCTGAGAAAAGGAACTCAGTGGGGAAGATGAATACTTCTGCACAACGATCTGCTAGGGATAGGAGAGATCCGCTGGGGATAAAAAACTCAGCATAAGTACCTTTTGTTAAGACAACTCCACTGGGGAATAAGATGACTCTCCTTGGGAAAACAGGTCAATCTGTTGGAGAGAGAAACACTCTACTGGGGAAAGAGAGGCATTCGGGCCAAGAATCTCATTAAGAGCTTGCTAGGGAATCAGATATCATCCAATCATGACTCAACTGGGGAGAAGGCATTCTGTCGGGGAATAAGGCTTCTGGAGCACGGAGAATGCATCGAGATGTGCTTTGCTGAGGATATGAGAATCTTGGAACGAAGAAAATCTCATCTAGATATACTCAACTAGGGAATGAGAGTCTCCCATTAGGATGCACTCAGCTGGGGAATGAGAATATCTCGTTTGGATGCGCTCAGCTAGGGAATGAGAATATCTCGTTTGGATGCGCTCAGCTGGGGAGTGAGGATATCTCATTAGGCTAGATCCGCCACCGTGCTGATGTGATGCGCTCAAAATGATGTACCCACAACGGGAAAACGCAAGAGCAAACAGATTGTCAGACAACTTGGCTTTGAAACTTTTCAAACAAGCAATGGATTCATGAGTTGACAAGCAAGCAGTGATTAGAACACCAAACAAGTATCGGTCAGAGCATCAAACAGGAATTGGTTCTCCAAGAGAATGCCACCAGGAAGTGGGCTTAAGGGGTCAAGCGAGTGTTGACTTCAAAGGGACCAAACAGGCATTGGCTTTCACAGTGTTCTGCATATTCATGTTAATTGTAAAGATGCCAATCAAGTAATGGGCTTACAGACACATTGGAGTGTATATGACAACTATCTACAACTGTTGGAAATCCATGACACGAAGTTCGGAAGGACAACGAATGGTTGTAAACTCACAACTCGAGGGTCGGAAAGGAATCAAACTCACGACATGAGGGTCGGAAACTCACGACACGAGGGTCGGAAACTCACGACGCGAGGGTCGGAAAGGAGATAAACTCACGACGCGAGGGTCGGAAAGGAGATAAACTCACGACGCGAGGGTCGGAAAGGAGATAAACTCATGACACGAGGGTCGGAAAGGAGATAAACTCACGACGCGAGGGTCGGAAAGGAATCAAACTCACGACGCGAGGGTCGGAAAGGAGATAAACTCACGACGCGAGGGTCGGAAAGGAGATAAACTCACGACGCGAGGGTCGGGAAGGAGGTAAACTCACGACTCGAGGGTCGGAAAGGAATCAAACTCACGACACGAGGGTCGGAAAGGAATCAAACTCACGACACGAGGGTCGGAAAGGAATCAAACTCACGACGCGAGGGTCGGAAAGGAGATAAACTCACGACTCGAGGGTCGGAAACTCACGACTCGAGGGTCGGAAAGCAAAGGACTCACAACACGAGGGTTGGAAACCCACGACTCGAGGGTCGGAAAGCAAAGGACTCACAACACGAAGATTGGAAACTCACGACTCGAGGGTCGGATAGCAAAGGACTTCGATGTCCACATAATAGAACTCTAGTTGAGGGATACCGATAAGCAACGGTTGCAACCTCTGGAAGAGATTTGAAAATCACACTGAAATGCAAATATGTCACTAAAGATTGGACTTTCAGCTTCAGACCATTGAGGATAACGACCCTGATGGTTCTCAAGTTCATAAGTTGTTTAGCTCACACCTGAACTTTAAACTGAACACCTCCTGATGAGGATAAAATGCCAATGCATATTATTTTGCCCCAGCCTGTCTGAACTTTGAAGAAATTCGTCTTGTAAGGACTTTCTGATATCTGCTCATATCAAACTGACTTGCCCCAGTGTCAAGAATTTTGGCACCATGCCCCTGCTTGATTTGTATTGTAGGTAGGTTTGACTGTGCTTGGGTGAATGCCCCGAATTACTCAACACTTTGAGAGATTCTTCGAATGTTAACCTGATTGCCTCGGATTGTTTGAAAACTTGCTCGACAAAAGTACTTAAACGCTTTTGTGCCCCTGAGGGTGATCAGACTTTGAAATATTACTGCCTCTACTCAACGGAGTTCGGAAGACAACCTGTCTTTCAGAAGGATAAAACTGTTCATCTGAAGTTCATGATGGAAACTTTCTTGATGTCAAGCACTCGTTCATATGCAAAGAATGTTTATCATGAGAAATATAATTCTAATGCAAAGAGTATGTTTGTCTTGAAGTTTAAAGAAACTTTTTTGAAAAGATGTCATAACATCGAATTTTTTTTGTTAAAGAAAGATGGTGTGATACCAACTCAAGCGCTTAGCGGATCTCCTAGGAGTTAGCTTACCGTATTCTCATGTATAGTCTGCTTTCGAATTAACCCTGCTTCAATTAGGACTTTTAAGGGTTGTAACGTGGCCAGGTTCACGGTTTGAGAAAAAAAATATTTTTAGGCTCAAATTATTTGGTGCCCACCCCCTTCGTGATGTTCTCCAGTCCTAAGTTCAACTAACTTGACACGAGCATTCATCTTTCAAGAGGAGTTTGAGATGATCGAGGAATCGATGAGGTCTTTTGGACACGACAGTCACTTTACCTTTCATTTCTTGGTGACAGATCACACGACTTTGTTCTTTTAATGAGGATCTTTATTTTGTAATCCTTGTTTTTCGCTTTTGCTTTGCTTTTTTTTTTCGTTTCCCTAACTTTTGCCTGGACAAATTCTTTTGAATTTTGAGTTGGATGTCCAGCGGGATGCCCTAATTTTTGTCTAAGTCACATGCTTTCAACTTGCTGACTTAGCGGGCTTTTCTTCTTTTTTTTTTCTTTTCTTTTCTTTTCATTCTTTTCTTTTGAACAAGTCGTGTGATCCTGAATCTGTGATTTGTTGGAAGTGATTGTGACTGCCTGAGTCCTTGATTGATGAAGAATTACCATTGTGGTATCGCCATTTTTGACCTCCTGATATGAGGGATAAACCACACCGGCTTTGATGTTGGTCTCGACCTCCTGAGGTGAGGGATAATCGTTGTGCATTTGACTTTCCCCAACCTTTTGAAAGATAACCATTGTTGTATCTTTAAACGTGTGCTCTTGATGAATTTTGAATGCTCGATCAAGTTAACTGAATACTACCCACCCCTGGGTTAAATGCGAGGGTTTTTTCGTATAGAAAAGAAACTCCTACTTCAAAGGCTCAGAGGGGTTAACGAGGGTTTCACTCCCTTATTTCTCCAGTGTTTGGGAATTTGAAACAATGCCTATACATCATCAACAAGGTTCTACTCAAAAGCATACCATTGGAGGTTATTGGTATTATGCTCATCATCATCCCCTCGGAGTTATCGTGCTTTATTACAAGAGTTAGGTATCACAAAAAACATAGAAAAACATATAAGAGCAAAAGCGAATGGATTTTTTTTTCAAGACAAACATATCCAATGCATTATGATTATAGTTCAAAAACAAACAAGTTTTACATACAAACAGTATTGCACAAAACAAGAAAGATTACACATGAAAATGCATGATGATTTAAGAATGCCAACATTGAGAAGATCCTCTCTGTATGGACTTATTGCTTCAGCAGATCCAGTGAGTCAAAGGAGAACTTCAATTCTGGCCTTCAAGTGCAAATGTGATAGCCTTTGAATCAATCAGGTCTTAAACCTTGTCTTTGAATGCCTGACAGCCTTCAATCAGATAACCAAGTGCCCCAGAGTGGGAAGCACACCAAGCATTAGCATATTTTTCCTGTAGAACACTTTAGATTACTTCCTGAAAGAAGATTTGGCAAAGTCATACAGAAGTTGTAAGTGCCCAACTTTAGGGATTTGAGTTGTGCCAGTGGTGCACAAACTCAAGATACAAGGCGTCTTGCTTATCCCTCGGTCGGGAGCCCCAAATATAGCGACTAGAGTTTGTGAGTGCTTTAGGGATTTGAGTTGCCAATAATGCGAACTCAAGAACATGGAGTCTTGCTTATCCCTCGGTCGAGAACCCTAAAAAAACAGCGACTGGAATTTGTGAATACTTTAGGGATTTGAGCTGCCAGTTATGCGAACTCAAGAACACAGAGTCTTGCTTATCCCTCAGTCGGGAGCCCTAAAAAAACAGCGACTGGAATTTGTGAATACTTTAGGGATTTGAGCTGCCAGTGATGCGAACTCAAGAACACAGAGTCTTGCTTATCCCTCAGTCGGGAGCCCTAAATATAGCTGCTGAAACAGAAAACACCATCACGAATGGAGGAAACCTGTATTACTATCAGCGAACAACAATAACCTCTGCCGCTTGGTCATCAAAGTCGTTACTTGGAACACACAATAGTTGTTGTGAAGGAAACCTCTGGCAGTACCAAATGCAAGTGATTCTCATGAGTTACACCCCCGAGGAAGAACAAACATTCTACTTGCAGCATATGAAATGGGATTGACTAGTAGAAACCTCTATGAATAGACTCAAACATCTCTGCGTCGAGCAAGTTCTAGACTCTGTGTACCTCAACACCTTGTAAGGCTTGACATTATGATCAGGCGCCCCGAGAATAGAAAACACCGAGTATTGTCATTGAAATCGAGAGAGCTATCTGTGGTGGGAAAGATCCAAAGCAACCAACTTAAATTCCAACAAGCAAGGAAGTAACTCGGATACAAGGCACTGGGAGTACATCAACTTGTTTCTTACGTTCTTTCTGTCTCTGTTGACAAGCAAAGGTTGCTGAAGAGGAAACTCCAGGAAGAGGTGACTCTGGATATGAAACAAAACCTTGAGAATGAGAGGTGCGCCCTTGCGGATCACTCTTGATTACTGTCTGGCAAAAGATTCTGGCGAAGTCACACGGAATTTGTAAGTGCTTTTAGGGATTCGAGCAATGCAAATGGTGCAATGCTCGAGATAGACAATGTCTTGCTTACCCCTCGTGCGGGAGCCCCAAGCAACTTCAAAGACTTGTAGATACTAACATCACGACCAGGTGCCCCAGAATAGAACTCACACCTAGTGTCATCATCATCAAGCAGAGAATCTGTAGACATCCACACAACTTAACCAGTTGCAAATAAAGCAAGCATGGAAGCAAATGAGCATAAGACGTCCTTATAAATTCCCCCAAATGAGCTTTCTTCTTGGTCACTCCACAAAGTTCCATGACTGATCTTTGAGCACACAACAATGGCAAGTCGAATTTGTGAGTCTGAAGAGAGTACCAAATCTGAATAAGAGATTCTCGATCCTGAACACCTGTTATGCATGAAATATATGAGATGTAGGATATGCGTGCAATGCCATGTTCATTGAATTTCCAAGGAATCCTCGTGTTTTGATTTTTGACAAGCGAGAGGTGGAAAAGCTCGGCACGAGGCTTAAAGATATGATTCCTTTGAAATGGAAGGAACATGTATGCTAGTTATTTTTTGTACATCATTTTTTGGAAAGTAAATATGCAATGATGCAAAGTGGTGGGAACCACAATACTGGATATATCTGAGATGCCAAGAGATCACACGGCACAAGTTCAAAGGTTTGGTATAGTTTCAGACCACCACACAAACCACAAGTCACCAACGGAACAAGTAACCATCGGAACCAGAACATATAGTCAATCAACACACTGAAATAGAACATAGATTACCACTCAAACTAGAGCCATAGTACCCCACGAATAGGAACCAATTGTACACTCGAACAAGATCAACGGTAACCCACGAACAAGAACAACGGTAACCCTCGAACAAGAACCAAAGTCACCATCAATGTACCAGTTAAGAAATGATTGATTCCCGCCCCACTCACGGGTAAATCTAGGCCAGGGTAGGTCGAAAAGCCAACAGAGGATCGAATGTAGGCGTTATCATACGATATTGCCTCATTCCACCAAGCTCTGTCCGTGGATACGTGATCAGATCAATCAGATATACGCCTTCTGTCCGTCACAGCCACTCTAGTCCTAGTTCCTAAGGTATCACTCATGACCTGTGTATTGGGTCTTTTACCTCTTGAAACGCCCACCCACAGATAGAAATCCAGACAGTCCAGAATATGATGCAGAAAAGTAAAAGCGCACATAGAATGCAATGCAAACAGGTAAATATGCAAAGCACTAAAGCACCCAAAGATAAACACACAAGCGATGGGATCGACTCGCTAAGTCCGAACCCGCAATAGGTCGAGACTTCCCCAGCAGATTCGCCAGCTGTCGCTACCGCGAATATTAACAGAGTCGCCACTAACATATTTATCCTGAAAAGGAAGGGAATGCCAGTAGACCACAAAACAAAACAACGGTCTCACGACCAGAGAAAAGGGTAAGGGAGTCGGTTACGCGAGGGGAAGGTATTAGCACCCCTCGCGCCCATCGTACTCGATGGTATCCACGTCTGTATCTAAACCTATGGGTGTGTAACAAATCTATGCTAATCTGGACTAAAATGAATGTCGAATGTAGGGAAAAGAAAGGATTGTGCTCGCACGGGCCCTACCCCGCTGCCTACGTATCTGTTTTGCAGAATCAGAGGTACCGTAGCTCGGCTAACTAGTTTCTGTTTGTTTTGTGTTTTTTAGGTGAACGAGTTACATTCGCACTCCGCTGCTCGACCTTTGGAGACTTACGCTTGGGAATGGAGCGGAAATAACAAGCTCTTAGGAAAAGAAAATCAAAGAGTTTGGTTTGTGTTTTAAAGAATGCATTAGGAAGACCTAAGCTAAAGGGGAAAGCTTTCTACCTAATGTTATCATACAAAGGGTTCATGTCTAAGCTAAGCTATCAACCTACGAGGGAAAAGGGAAGCAAACAATAATATCACACAAACGAGCTCCGCTCGTAAAGCAAACAAACCAACGGTACTGACCGAGTGGTAGAAAAGCGGTCCCGCCATAGCCAAGGGGAGCAACTCAACCTAAGTCAACCAAGCATTAGACCTCGCGAAAATGATCGGGCCATAGACAAGAGGAGCGAATCCCTCTCAGCAACCAAGCCGTCACGGATCTGAAAGGAAAACGGTGCGCGCGTACACCGAGCATCAACATCGAGCGACGCGAGCTATAGGAAAGGCGGGGGTCCGGCTGCATGAACCCTTTTCCTGACATACTCGATAACAAGATCTTGTGCTAGTTTGGAAGCAAGCGGCGCGTAGCGTGCGCATACCGAACAGACTCGATGAGACTAGGCGGGGGTTGATTGCTAACCCTTTCCGCGTGCCTTCCATGAGGACTTAACGGAGTGCCATATAGGACTTATTACACCGTGACTCCCTGCCGCAAAGCACAAATATAAACACACCAACAAAAACAGAGCCTCTTTCGAGGTTTTGGCCAGATGCATGTCTAGGTCCTACTTCTCATGTTAAAGGATGGTGCGAGAAAGCGATAAAGTGCGAGAAAAGATAAAATGAAACGGGGTCAATACCAAACGGATGATGATCCGTAAACTACAACGAAAATGTTAGACGCTGGCCTTAGGATCTAGAGGGGGGGTGAATAGATCGTTCACAGTTTTACGGATTTAAACGACTTTTCAGCGGAAGTGATTCTGAATCGACTCGCGTCTATTCCGAACCGCTATCGAAACGATTATATATGTGTTTAGAAACCAGTCAAGGACTTGAATTGAATGATAAGAGTATATGTTGCAGAATCAAAGCGTTTCTCTTATTGAAAATCAGATTAACTTTTAGTATGATGGACAATGTTTGCAATGCAGTAAGAGTGATAGAAACAAATATACAAACACTTGGTGATAATGATCAAATTGAAGGCAATTCAATGTGTGATGGATTGTGATGTTTATGAACGTTCTTAGCTCACAATCTTAACACTCGAATCGTTGATCAATTTGCTATTATAACCAAATATGAACAGAATGTAAATGAAAAAGTAAAAGCGACAAGAACACGATATTTGTTTAGGCAGTTCGTCGATCGTCCTCGCTACGACTACGTCTGCCCCCAATTCCAAATTGAAATTGGGTAATCTTTCATTAATGTTGAAAGTAGTATATACAAAGAAGATAACAAAGCGATAAACGATAAACCAATTATGTCGATCCTTTGAATCTTCTTCCCCCTTAATCTTGAGCAAGATCAAGGTTATCCAAGAGCTTCACTTCGATTCCCTTCTGCAGTGTCTTGATTCCTTGAACTCCCCGTTCCTCAATCGTTACACTCAGCCGAATCCTCAATGAACGCCTCTTGATAAAAACCCCCAAGAACCACCCGTCGTGGAGGACAAAACCCGCAGATTTTATTCACCAACAAACCCCACAAACCTTCACCCACTAGGAATCTTCAATTCCGTTCCATGGACGTTATCGAACTCATCACTAACCCGCAACGCAAGAATGATTATGTGTAATTGTGTTGGAGATGATGAAGAACGAAGATGAGAAGCGTTTGTGTATCTTTCAGTCGTTGGTGTTGCATTGAATAATTACCCTTGCACAATATATATGATTGCATAACAGTTGGAACCAAGAAAAACTGATTTTTGAACTTTCTTGATCAGTTAGGTCGACCTCTTGTAGGGGTTAGGTCGACCTAGCAGTGCTTGCTGAAGTTTGCTCCCAGTTAGGTCGACCTGTTGAAGGAGTAGGTCGACCAGAATCCTCTTCTGATGCGTTCTGGGAACATTTTCTCAGATTAGGTCGACCTAGTTGATGTGTAGGTCGACCTAACAGGCTGGTATGTAGAATTCATCAATTTAGGTCGACCTAAATGATGTGAGTCGACCTAGCAGGAGTATATGAATTTTTCTCCATTTTAGGTCGACCTGGGTTGATGGTAGGTCGACCTAACTGCTGCTTTTTTGCATTCTTCTTGTTTTGCTTGTGTTGAGTCAACCTATAAACATCTAAACATAATGGGTTGACCTATGAGTGATCAATGCTTGCTTTTCTTTGAGTTTTCTGCTTCCGTCTTGTTGTTTGAATGCTTATTTGAGTTTGCCATGAATCAAAAACATCTTTGAGTGTAATCTTGTATTCACATACTCCCCCTTTTTGATGATGGCAAACCATTCGTCTAAGCTTTGATAGTAAGTGATGAAGACTCAACAAAGCTCCCCCGTACACTCAGCATCTATTGTATCTATCTCCCCCTTTGACAACATCAAAAAGAGAAACAAAGAAAACAGAGTAGGAGAGTAACAAGAGAAATAAAGAATACCGGTAGTCATAGAGATAGATAACATGTAAATGGTGAAATCATAAGAACTAAACATGTTTTAAAGAAAACCAACAACATACATAGTAGTTCAAGCGATTAATAAAAGAAAACAGAGAGTACTACATCATATAATGTTTTTAACAAACAAAAAAAAAACTTAATGACATGAAATGCAATGAGATGATGATATGATAAACAATATGTCCTAACGCCTGCCCCTTCTTCCTCTTCCTCTTTGAAATGTATGAGGTCGATCTTCTTCAACCTGTTCCAACAAGTCCAGCACAGACATGTTAAGAGTGTTGAAGCTTTGGCTTAGGTTAGCATGGCGATGCAATGCCGTTTCCTCAAACTGATTCTGCCTCAATACAGAGTTGGATGCAAACGTCTCAAAATCGTTCTTTTGTTCCTGAACCAAGCCGTACAACGATTGATATTGACGTTGTTGTTCCTCATATCTATCTTGTTGAAGCTGCTGCATTGTTTGAAATTGAAGCTGTTGAGTTTCAAAGTTCTGCTGTTGTTGAAGTTGCATAGCTTCAAGCATAGATATTATGTTGGATTGATCAGGAGGAGGTGGAGCAGTGTATCCCCAAGGAATTTCTTCTTCTTGAGACGGAACATATTGCCAATTTGGATCCGTGTCATGAGCTATGTCTTCCATGGTTTGATCCTCATCATTTGCTATTTCTTGATCATTTCCCTCTTCCTCATTTCCTACATTGTTTCCAAACTCCGTGGGATCATCATAGTTGTAGATAACCTTCCCTGTTCCCTTTTGAATGAGATAATAGGTTTTCCTAACAGGATTCCAATGATATCCCATAAGAGTCAAGGTGGTTTGTGAGAATTCTTGGGATTGATGTATGCGAGTGTAGTGTAAGTGATCAAGTCGCATACCAAAGTGATTGACAATTGTTTGAATGATTGATCCATAACACAGGGCTGTAGTTTTCTGTTTGACCTCATGAAACTTAGCAGCTAGGAAGTGAGGCCAGTGTAAACGCGTTCTATTTTGCAGCAGATACATGAGCACCACTTCATTCCTTTCAATTCTCGAATATCCTCCTGCCCTTGGTCGAATGATTCTTGAGATTACCCAATTCAAGAGCCTAGGATCTCGCTTCAAATGACCGGCTGTTATTGTTTCATTTGATCTGTCAAATACGGAAGGGTCTTTGAGGATTGACTTCATGTAGGCCTCATGGTCATAGTTTCCCGGTACATCCCCGTCTACCATACGGAGTTCATCACCTACAATTTTCAGACCAAAGATACTAATCCAGACCCGTTTGTCAACAACATGCGACCTAGATCCCATTTTGAAACGGAAATTACAACCGTCCCCTTTTGTAAATCCTGCATAGAAAGCCCTAACGGTATTTTCACAGTACGGGGTATCACATTGCACTAAGGGATGAATATTTTGATGTTCAATTAACGCAGCGACATCAGGGATATGCATGTTTTCGACAAGATTTGGATCATAAGTATATTGCTTAACAATTTTTCTTTTCATCTGCCACTTCTCAAAGTTTTCTCTACAATCAGGATGAACAAGAGCACTTACCGGTTGAGATGATGAACTGGAAGCAATTTCCTTTCCTTTTCTTGATTTTGGAGGCATGGTTGGAGATACTTTGTGTGAGAGGGATGATTTTTGGACACTTTTGAGTTTGAGGAATTAGGGTTAGCCGTACCAAATGTGATGAGAATGAGAGGGAATGCAAGAATGGAATGTTTTGAATGAATGAGAGTGGGTCGGGTCGACCTAACAGACCCAAATATGGAAAAAATAACGCAGTAGGTCGACCTAAGGTGAAGCTGGGTCGACCTAACAGAAGTAACAAAACAAATGACCAAATTAGGTCGACCTAAATTGTGAGTAGGTCGACGCAACTGGACCTTTTTAGTTTTTCTAAAGAAGCTTCTTATGTAGGTCGACTCAAATACAGAGTAGGTCGACTTAAGTTTCCTTCAATGATGAAAATGCCTTAGAAATGTTTCTATATGATGTATTTTTGTTTTGTCATTTGCTTGAATGCACAAACATTTTATGTTATGAATGAAAATGATGAACACATATACATAAGTATTTGAGAAGAGTAGATAAGAGCACATGAAGTCACTATAAGCATGTTAATTGATAGCATATTATAGCATCAATAAAATTTTTGGAAGTGAACAATAAACATGTTACCGCTTTCTCAATATGTAGGTGTTTTGTCATCATTGTGTGGAGTCTTCTTGTCAGTTTGCCATACTCATTTCCTTTGCCAAGTATGGTTCTTCAATCTTTCTTCATAGATGACATACCAAGAGTGATATGTCTTCCTTTATGTGTCTTGAGCACCAGCTGTCAAGGAACCACCACCTTTCGGCGATGTCAAGACACTTTTCCTGCGAAATTAAATTAGAGTGGAAGGTCCCCAATCTTCATTGGGTCCTGGATGGTGAGTACACAATTTGTTGCACTTAGGCAACCATTGAAATACTCCTTTAGGAACTAAAATTCTCCTAAATTTGCATTTTTCAATGGTATGTCCCTTTTTGCAACAATAATGACAGGTAATATGATGAGAATATGGAGTTTTGCTAGTTGATACTTTTGGTACAAAAGTGTATTTGCTATATAAAGGAGTATACGATCTTTTGAACTTGTTTGGATCAACCGCAAAAGTCACTTTTGGTTGTAGAGCCTTGTCTAACTTGGCTTTTAGATCTCTTACTTCTTTTTGCCAAATGTGACATGTCTCACAACCAAACCATGATGTAGGATCTATTTCAACTTTGTCCTTTTGAATGTCTAGCATAGATTGTTTTAAAGCTTCCATATCCTTTTCGGTTTTCTCAACTTTTGATTCAAGATATGAAAATATTTTCTTATTTGAGGCCAAAAGTTTGAAAGCTTTAATTGCATCTCTATGTAATTCTTCAAAAGCAAGTTTTAGTTGAGAATGAGATACCTTATCTACGAGTTCAGGTTTAAGATGACTTACAGCTTTCTTTTTCTTGTTTTGATGAGCCATGAAACATAGGTTTGCTGATTCTTCTTCATCGCTTGATGAGCTTTCACTAGATGAATCACTTTCCCATGCTATGTAAGCTCTTTTAGATTTGTTATGACCTTTGCTTTGGTTCTTCTCCTTTTCTTTCTTAAGGTATGAACAATCTGGTTTGTAGTGACCGGCTTTCCCACAATTGAAGCAAAGACCTTTGATCTTTCCTTTGTTGTCGTCATCTTGTTTGAACATGTCTGATTGCTTTCTATAGTTGATCAAGCCTTTGTCGGAATGTTTTGCTCCATTTTTCTTTAGATATTTGTTGTATCTTCGCACAAACAGTCCCATTTCCTCATCATCGGAGTCTTCGTCATCACTTGTGTCACTATCCTTTAGCTCTCGTTTTGAGGTCTTGGAGCTCGAAGCTTTTAGAGCTATTGACTTCTTCTATACCTCTTTCTCCATGTTCTTTTCTTTCTTTGTCCTTTTCTCATGCATGTCAAGGCATTTAAGATGCTGTTCATGTTCCTCTAGTTTACCAAAAAGGGTGGTAATGTCTAAAGTGTTGAGATCATTTGCTTCCTTAATTGCTGTAACTTTGGGTTGCCATTCCCTGTTCAAACACCTTAAGATTTTGTTAGTAGCAACTGCATTGGAAACAGGTCTATCAAGAGAATTTAATCGATTTTTCAGATGAACGAATCTCTTCTGCATGTTTTCGATGGATTCACCATCTTCCATGTGGAAGAGTTCGAACTCTTGAGTTAACGTATTGATCCTAGCTAGTTTGACATCATCCGTTCCCTCGTGGGCAACTTGCAATGTGTCCCACATAGCTTTAGCTGATCTACAATGGGAAACGCGATAGTATTCATCAACTCCTAGAGCTGAGATTAGAATGTTTCTCGCTTTCCAATCGTATGCATATCTCTTTTCATCTTCAGCATTCCAAGTATCTTCTGGTTTTGGAACAACTGCACCAGCTGCATTTGTCATGGTGATCTGAAATGGACCATTGACAATAGCTGTCCAGATGTTCCTATCAATTGCATTGATATGGACACACATACAATCCTTCCAATAGCCGTAGTTTTCGCCGTTGAAAACTGGAGCTCTATTATGAGCCCCTTTAGGTCCGGAAGCCATCTTTCCAATAAGTGTTTCACGTAGCACGGAATAAACCAGAGCTCTGATACCACTTGTTAGATGCTGGCCTTAGGATCTAGAGGGGGGGTGAATAGATCGTTCACAGTTTTACGGATTTAAACGACTTTTCAGCGGAAGTGATTCTGAATCGACTCGCGTCTATTCCGAACCGCTATCGAAACGATTATATATGTGTTTAGAAACCAGTCAAGGACTTGAATTGAATGATAAGAGTATATGTTGCAGAATCAAAGCGTTTCTCTTATTGAAAATCAGATTAACTTTTAGTATGATGGACAATGTTTGCAATGCAGTAAGAGTGATAGAAACAAATATACAAACACTTGGTGATAATGATCAAATTGAAGGTAATTCAATGTGTGATGGATTGTGATGTTTATGAACGTTCTTAGCTCACAATCTTAACACTCGAATCGTTGATCAATTTGCTATTATAACCAAATATGAACAGAATGTAAATGAAAAAGTAAAAGCGACAAGAACACGATATTTGTTTAGGCAGTTCGTCGATCGTCCTCGCTACGACTACGTCTGCCCCCAATTCCAAATTGAAATTGGGTAATCTTTCATTAATGTTGAAAGTAGTATATACAAAGAAGATAACAAAGCGATAAACGATAAACCAATTATGTCGATCCTTTGAATCTTCTTCCCCCTTAATCTTGAGCAAGATCAAGGTTATCCAAGAGCTTCACTTCGATTCCCTTCTGCAGTGTCTTGATTCCTTGAACTCCCCGTTCCTCAATCGTTACACTCAGCCGAATCCTCAATGAACGCCTCTTGATAAAAACCCCCAAGAACCACCCGTCGTGGAGGACAAAACCCGCAGATTTTATTCACCAACAAACCCCACAAACCTTCACCCACTAGGAATCTTCAATTCCGTTCCATGGACGTTATCGAACTCATCACTAACCCGCAACGCAAGAATGATTATGTGTAATTGTGTTGGAGATGATGAAGAACGAAGATGAGAAGCGTTTGTGTATCTTTCAGTCGTTGGTGTTGCATTGAATAATTACCCTTGCACAATATATATGATTGCATAACAGTTGGAACCAAGAAAAACTGATTTTTGAACTTTCTTGATCAGTTAGGTCGACCTCTTGTAGGGGTTAGGTCGACCTAGCAGTGCTTGCTGAAGTTTGCTCCCAGTTAGGTCGACCTGTTGAAGGAGTAGGTCGACCAGAATCCTCTTCTGATGCGTTCTGGGAACATTTTCTCAGATTAGGTCGACCTAGTTGATGTGTAGGTCGACCTAACAGGCTGGTATGTAGAATTCATCAATTTAGGTCGACCTAAATGATGTGTGAGTCGACCTAGCAGGAGTATATGAATTTTTCTCCATTTTAGGTCGACCTGGGTTGATGGTAGGTCGACCTAACTGCTGCTTTTCTGCATTCTTCTTGTTTTGCTTGTGTTGAGTCAACCTATAAACATCTAAACATAATGGGTTGACCTATGAGTGATCAATGCTTTCTTTTCTTTGAGTTTTCTGCTTCCGTCTTGTTGTTTGAATGCTTATTTGAGTTTGCCATGAATCAAAAACATCTTTGAGTGTAATCTTGTATTCACAGAAAAGAGCAAGGAAACTAGGATCCCGTGAGCGAGCTAGCAAAGCAAAGGCAAATAGTCAGCACACCGATTAGCCATGAAAGCACACAAAGGTCGACACGTGCGTCGGGCACAATCACAATACACCTGCAAGAGGAACAAGCAAACCAAACAAGCAGATACAAAGTAATAGAGATGTGTCTCCAGGATGAGAACACAAAGCAAGCGAATGAACTCGTGTCCCGCAAGTAAAGCGGAACACTCATAGAATGAGCATCGATTGGTGACCGTCCAAAAGCCTCGCACACTAGCACACACGTTAGAGATAACAAGACACCGCAATCGGAATTGCGTTATTGCTGTTCTAAAATAAACCGGACAAAGCAAACATGGAAAAGGTGCGGTAATACGCGAATAAGCATGCAAAAATCACACCGGAAGCCGACAAAAGTACCATCATGGAAAACACAATTCAGCAATACAAATCATTCCACAAAATAGTACATCTCACAAGCTTTCCAACGATATAAAGAACATTCAAATCGGAGTTACGAGTCAAAAGATATGAACATTCAAAGTTGGAAAAAAACAAACATGCAGGACCGTAACGGGCTACGCCCTGACCCGTAATGGGTTACGGTCAAGACAGTAGCAAAATGAGAGAAGGAGAGTGCTTTCGTAACCGGTTACGGTCTGGCACGTAACGGGTTACGCGTAACGGGTTACGCGTAACGGGTTACGGTTTTGCACGTAACGGGTTACGCTGTGCAAAAACAGTGAAAACACATCTCATAACCGGTTACGGTCCAACACGTAACCGGTTACGCTGTAACAGAATTGAAAAAAAACAGTTTCTACAGCATTTCAAGCCACCTATACATGCATTGATCAACCAATTTCATCATGTACGAATTAAACTCGATTTGGACAGTGTTATGAGCTTCAAACAACCACAATTAGGCATCAATCCACATAGATTTCAAGTCAACATCATTGATTATCAGGCAACAAATTCATACAAGCATTGTATCAAACACATAGTGCACCAAACTTGTATCCACATGCAATTGCAAGCAAAGTTTCAATGAATCTAATATTTAATCATCATCAACACCAATTAAGCATCATCAACCACTAGATCTAGCATTCAAATCATGTTAACATCAACAATTAAGCACTTAAATCAAGGTTAAAGGCTTACCGAATTAAAATCTAAACCGACGCGCGAACACGAACACGACACGAACGCGAACACGAACGAAATCGAAAAACGAATCCGGAGAGGGATGAGAGAGTGGCGCGCGAGAATAGAGGAGGGGAGAGCGAATCTGAACTCGAGATCTTGAACTTCAATCCATGTTGCTCTTGATTCTTGATGAATGTTGATGAATGTTGATGAAAGTTTTATAGAATTTGTGGTTTTGATCTTTGAAAATTGAGAGAGAAATGAGAGAAAGTGTTTGTGAAAAATTTGGTGAATTGAAATTATGAGAGTCCTCCGCTTGATTTGTGAAGAGCAAAAGTTTATATATTGTTAACACGAAATATCCAAATTGCCCTCGGTGCATCTCATTTTGGCTCGTTTTCTAAGGAAACTCGGTTCGGCTCTAAATTCCGGAATGAAACCAATGCCACTGTGAAGATGACCAAATTCGTGACCCGTCGCCGCGAGAATCGTCTCAATCCGATAAGCGATAAAGAAAATACGCCCGTTTGAATGACGAGAAACGTCGATTCATCTGGGGCGACTGTGCAGAATTTTATGAGTACCGCTCAAAGAACTCGATGAAACTCCATCTTCGGCTCAAAATCTGAACAAGCATGTGTGACGAAGAATCGAAGCTAACAAAATTTCCGAGAAAATGCCGCAAAAATGGACTTCATACGATAAAAATCGAAGAAGTTATGAATTTTCAAACTAGGCGCGACATACTTGAAAGCACATTTTTTACCGAAACAACGCGGCGATCCTTAAAATGCTGGGAGTTTTCAGTGCATAATTGGCCTTCGGTCCGAACATATGAAATCTTGGTAATGATGATACGGAGCTCCAATTAAATTTTCAAGCGAATCCGACGATTGGATTGTGAGATATGAATTTTCTGAGGCCCGAAACCCTACATTCAGCACTGTTTTTTACTGCGAAACCTCAAGTAACCTGCAAATCTGACAACCTTCCTCAAAGAATTGGCTTCCGAGCCGAACACGAAAGTTGTAGATGTCGTCGAAACAGTCGGGGCTACACGAGAATTCAGCTCATATCACCTTCTAGACAGGACTTATGAATTTTCTCGTATTTCCACCGTTTAAACCATTTTTCACACCTTATCTTCTTAAAACCATGAAAACTCTTTATTATTTTTATTCAATTTTTGAATGACGAAATAAACGTCATTATTAACTTATAGCTCAAATAAAGAGGACAAATTTTTGGGTGCAACAATGTGTAATCGGTTACACCATTTTGGTAACCGGTTATACTGAAGTTTTTTTTGATAAATAGTTTTAAATATTAAGAATTCATATTTTTCAAACTGTAAGTCCATTTTGGTTGCCGTTTTGAGCATTGGAAAGCTAATCGAGTATTCTATCTAATAAAAATGGTGTAACGGGAAGTGGTCCAATTTTATTTTGAAAATCTTGATTTAATTCATTTATGTTGAGTTTGTACATTGTGTGCAGAATTTGATGAATGTGACAATGTGGTGATGTTGTGGCAACAAAATTGTAATGTTGATGTTGTTTTCGGTGTGAATTATATATGATGTGATTGTTTAATTTGTGTTGAAGTATGAATATATTATACTCGGTGTTGCTTTCGGTGATTTATGTTGTGATGATATTATTCATCTTAACGTGTTGATGATTTGTATGCTAGGTGTGGTGTATGCATTCATAATCATATGTGTGGATGTATCTCGGTGGTGTTTGGATCAGTGGAAGCTAATTCCCATTGTGTGGAATAAGTGAGTTGGCGGTGGTCGTGTCCAGTGGTGTTTGGATCGGTGAGATGGGTTGATCCCATAATTTTGGTACCACATGCATAATGTCTCATTGTATTAGCATGTATGTTCATTATAACATGAGTGGAAGAATTCCAGTGTTATAATATGGTGATGTGACTTGTGTTTGATTGTATTTGTGAATTGTTGGGTGAATAATTCTAAAATCTAAATTATGCTGCGATAGGGTGAACAAATTATTTATGATGTTTTGTTGTTTATGAACTCATAATATATGTTAATTGTGAATATGTCTCACCCTTACTGTTGACCATTTTCAAATCAAGGAGTAGCAACTTTTGTGCTTGGTGAGGATAGCTTGTAAAGCTAATCCGTTTAATTTTCGGTATAGTCGAGTGTCATGCTCTGGTTTTATAACACTGGGGAACGTCCTTTTATTTTAGAGTGTTTAATAAACTCTTATTTTAGTTATTTGAATAATGTCGTTGAACTATGAGCCGATGGCCCTTTGGTGTTGGAAACCGATGTTTAACATTATTCAATCTTTTTGAAATTCTATTTCGTTGCGTTAAACATGTTTTTTGGTGAATAATGTTGATTTATGTACCTTGGAAAAGCATGACAAATGGTTTTAAATTTTTTACTGAGGAGTTGTAGCATCCTTTTTACATGTTTTACTCTGAAATAATTTTGTATTCCGCGGGGAATTAGAAGGGTGTTACACATGCCATCACTAATGGTCTTGTACTTGGAAGAATACAAATTGACAAGACCAGAGTATCTGATGAAACTTTAGAACCAATCACCCTTAGACTCATAAAGCTTATCAATCTTCCTGTTGTGGTTAACAGACTTCAAACAATTTTACATCTATTAAAAAGAAAATATAACAATATCAGTCGTAGAGAATTTATTTAAAACATACAAAATAACTATATTTAACAAATATACCTCTCTGGTCTAGACATTCCGAGCATTATGATCTTCATAATATATCAACAATGAGGTGTTAGATAGCCCTCTTGAAGGGTCTGCAAGTGTGGGGACACTATCATGTGCAACAAAAACTTCCTATTGATCTACATTAGCAGTGGAGACATGCCCTTGGAATGAGGACCTTTGTGACATGCGGTTCCTAGAACTTGACGTTTCCCCTTCATGAGGCCTAGGGACGGTTTTCTGGCCTGCTCATTATGAAGTCTAGCCCTTTTGCGGAGAGAGGACGTGTCCTAAATTTCACGGTCGTATCTCATTTTGTCGTTGTTCTTTATACCCATTTTCTTAAGAAGAAAATGAAAAGAAGACACCAGTTTGCAATTCAGGTCATTTTTCTAATAATTTATTTATTTTTTTCAATATCAATACAAAATTTATTATTTTTCACCGATATGTTTTTATTTGTTAAATTTTTCTTTATTCAACTATTTCATTAACTATAAGTATTATAAGAAATGTGATACTATTAACATTGTTAAAATCAGACATTTATTCATTTTTTTAAGAACGGTGTATTATTCAAATATGATATTTTTTATGAGATAAAGAGAATAATAAAAAATTATTTACAATAATTTACTTACACCATTTTACTAATTATAAATACCAATGAAATTATATTCCAAAAAAAAAATTATCGTTATTTCGATAAAAAAAGTTACAATCAAATATTTAAACATTATAAAACTAAACATTGTTTCGAAAAAATAATATTTTATTTTTTCACTAAAACCAATTATATATTTTCTATTAACATTCACAAAAATATTAAATGTCGTAGTTTTTTTATCCAATATACACTATAATATATAAGACTTTTAGAACAGTGAAGAATGGATTCCCAAACAAATATGGAGTGAAGTACTGTTCAAGATGCTAGCAACTTGCAACTTGTGTAGTCTTTTCTTCTGACCTTTCCCCTTTATTCCAATTTTATACTTTATTGATTTCTTTTAATTTAAAGTCGTCATCTCTTTCAACCTATCAAACTCATCCTTTTAAACATGTTGCACTTCCAAACTTTCAAACTTTCAAGCTGAAGTAGAAGGGGAAAGAACTCAATGCCGGTCACAAATAACTCCATAAAATCACTTCAAAAGTGTTGAAATTTCAAACTTCAGCAATAGCCAAACCTGAAAAATGTTCCAAAGTAAAATATGAATAACTAATAAAATTGATTATAAGAAAATGTTACCATCCTGCGAAAGGAAACGACGCTGCTGGGCTGACCCAAGAATAACTAATAAAATTGATTATAAGAAAATGCTATCATCCTCCGAAACCGAAACGATGTTGCTGAGCTGACCCAAGCTAATACTTATATAGCAACACTATCCATTGAAATATGCACAGATAATTCATGAGTTGTAAAATAACTTGCCATTTACCCTTATGAGTTGTTAATCATAATAAGAATCAAATTCTTATCTGCATTGAGATATATTTTGCTGATGGAAGACAACTTCCTTTTGGATAAAAGGTTCTATTGCTATCTTTCAAACCCCATGTCCAGGTTCCAACATAATAGCCTTAATCGCTCCAACAAATAAACTTGAAACAACTAAAAATATTAAGGATAACCTGAAACTAACTTTAATTTTCACCTGCAATGAATTTATTGAATTTATAAATTAAATCAAACAACATAAACAAAAAATATTGCAAACCTTCAAAATTACGTGTATCCCATGACATTCAGCATTTTCAATATTATAGGGTGAACAAACAACATCAACAATGTGTTTCTTTAGAGTACTGTAGTCAAAATGCATCTGCATAGCCGCAAAACTAATGGTAATTAGTAAGTCACAAAATATAGTCCAAATCATAGACATAGAGAATAAAAGAATCATTCCCGTATATTCAGTATACTCGTAGAAGTAAGACCTCATAGTAGAAGTACCCATATTTGAGTGATTACTTGCAAATTTTTTAGCAAATTTTGTCATCTCACAACAAATACCCAAATCTAAGAATATATATATGAAACATACATGTATATATCATAACCACATATCTCAAAAATAAAATCAACCTTTACAAAACCAATGTCATTCCTCTTAGTAGATTCTTTAATAACCTTTTGCATAACATTGTCTTCTCTCTGAATATCTAAATTGAACCACACAAACACAATCAAACATAACCAAAACATAAATAATTAGAATAAGAAATCAATTAGGCTTTAAATATAAAAAAGGAGATTACTGTAAATTTGACGTTTAATGTTTCCGAACCGTAGTTCTTCCTACCAAGTCTAGCGCCAATCACCACTAGACCAACTATGTTATAGTTGCATTTGAGATGGAAAATCGAACGGTTTATCTTGGAAACAAATGAAACAATTAATAGCTGTCTAGAATAATAATTATTAGGCTGAACAGTACAAAAAAAATTATTTTCCAAAGATCATGTCATTACTTTGGTCCAATAAAAAAATGTAAGAGTGATTAGCATTAGATGGATTTGGGACAACAATTCTAAGACAAAAATTACCGTCACAAATTCAAATTTTCAGTGTAAATAAAAAAAGATACTTTAGAAATTTCCAGAACATATTGTTTTCTTATAAGATATTGTTTTCTTATAAGATATTGTTTTCTTATAAGGTAGATTTATACCACATAAAAATTAAAATGTTTCACAAACCTGTATAGCAACAGTGCCCAGCCATGCTAGAGCAAATTAACTAAAGATCTAAAGATATGAAGTCAATTAGAAGATAATCTATACTTTAACTAACCCTTAACAACCTTAGAGTGTTTAATAAGTAATAACCACCTAACTAACTAGTGAAAGATAAACTACTACTATATCTATTATACTGTGTAATATGTATCTAAGTGAATTATAAACAACTAACTACGTGTCTAACTTTTATCATTACTAGTGGGATACCCGTGCGTTCGCATAGGTACTGGTGTGGTATGCTTACTTTTTTTTCCAAAATGTAATTAAATATAAATAAAAAATTAAAATGAAAAAAAAACAAAATTGTCTAACCAAAATAATTTATTATTTTTAAAAGAGATAATAAATTGGTTTCTATATTTTCTTCTGTATTTAAAATATTTGAATCAACAGTATAATTAATCTTATATATACATATTTAAATCAACAGTATAATTAATCCTATACATAATTAAATCGATAGTAAATTTGTTGTCGTTATTATTCAATATTTAAATCAATAGTTTAATATTAGTACCATATGCGCGTACCAAATCAGTATCCGTGTGTACGCATGGGTGCTGTTGTGGTACACATGTTTTTGTTTTCAAAATATAACTAAAATGTAAATAAGAAGAACAAAATTATTTTACTAAAATAATCGTTTTTTTAATAAAAAAGACATGTTTATAATAGATAGAAAATTGTTTTACCAAAATTGTTTTACGTCAATAATATATATTTCAATTTTTTATATATTTTTAAAAATAGTTTATACCTTAAATTAAAAAAATTAACATAAAAAATTAAATACATAAATAATTAAAAAACAACACATTTTTCTTGTGTTTGGATTAATACATTTTTTTTACTTTTATTTTCTTTAATTGTATAAAAAATGTAATAACTCGTGCATTCGTAGGGATTTAAGGATTGTTACTCGTGCGTTCACATATTAGTGATGTGTTATCAGTGCGTTCGCATGGGTACTGATCTGGTACACGCGCTTTTGTTTACAAAACATGATTAAAATATAAATAAGAAAAACAAAATTGTTTTACCAAAGTCGTTTATTATTTTTAAAAGAAGATATATTTTCAAAATTAAAATAAAATTATTTTATAGAAAAAATTTTACATCAATAATATATATTTCAATATTCCATATATTATCTTAAAAAAAATTGTCTATTGAATTAAAAGTAATTTCAAAATAAAAAAATTAGTAATATAAATAATTAAACATAACACATTTTTCTCGTGTTTGGATTCATACATTATTTTAAATATATTTAATTTTTATTTTCTTTAACTGTACAAAAAACGTAATAAGATGTGCATTCGCAAGAATTCAGATCTGGACGCCTGCGCGTTCGTACGGGTACTGATGTGTTACTTGCATATATTTCTAAAATTTAATAAGAATGAAAAAATAGAAAGACAATATTATTTAACCAAAAAATTTAATTACTTTTAAAAGAAAACATATTTTTATTTATAATTGGACATAAATATAATTTTTCCATATATACAAATATTTGGATCAACCGTATATTTTCCCGCATGTAATTATTAAATCTGTTTTGAAATTATTTATAAAAATATTTATGCATTCATTTAATTTTATAAATATCAACTAATAATATAATATTTAAAAATATTACTTTAATTATATAAAAAATATTAGTATAAATAAATACATTTTGCCCGTGTTTGGATTCATATATTATTTTAAATATTTTTATTTTTATTTTATTTAATTGCATAAAAAATGCAATAACCCGTGCGTTCGCACAGATTATGGTTAGGATACCCGTGCGTTTGCATGACTACGGTGTTTTACAAGCAAATGTTTCTAAAATGTGATAAGAATGAAAAACAGAAAGAAAAAATTATTTAACTCTTATTATTTTAAAAAAAATAATTTATTTATATTTAGAGCATATAATATATATATATATATATATATATATATATATATATATATATATGGATCAATCGTATATTTTTTCGTATGTAAATATTACTTTTGTTTTAAAATTATTTATAAAAATATTTATACAATTATTTAGTGTTATAAATATCAACTAATAACATAGTATTTATAAATATTATTTTAATTGTATAAAAAATATTACTAAATTACATAACAAAACATGATTCTATGTTAGATATTCTAGATCATCACATTTCAACATGCTAAGCTTTTTTACAATATACTATCACTTCAAATTGATCAATATATTTCTTATAAGTTCACGATATTTATATAAAAACTTTTATTTTTTGTACTCAATATCCACTCCAGAAATAGTGATCTTCATAAAGAAAGTATAAAAAGTAAACAATATTATGTGATTATTGGTTCAACAATACTTTTAGCAACTAATATCTCTTGTTTGTTTATGCATAAAGGAAATATAAAATATTATAATCATATATGTTTGTTAGTGATTCAGGCCAAACTGGTCGCTGGCCATTAAAGGGCATGCAGTAGAAGAAAATTTTAGTGCAATAGAAGTTATAGTGCCATATTTCAGTTTAGTACACGCGTGGAACGGTTTAATGCAGTCCCTGAACTTTAACGGTGTGGCTTCTTGATTGCGATGGGATATCTATCATATAAGAAAAGTCTACCATTTGGGCAATTCTTAGACCATCCACATCAGCAAATGCTCCCTCAATTTTCCACGTCACTTTTCTCTATTTTGTGCTCTGCCTTCATTATGCTACGACAGTTACAATTCTCACGTACGTTGCAGTTACTAAGAATCCTCTTTCTCTTCCAAAATCTTCCTCTTATTATTCCAAAACGGTTTCGAAATCATTTTTCCTTTCACACTCAGAACGAATCTCCTTCCTCTCTCTCTCCGAGCCAAAACGGCAACGCCTCCACTCTTCTTCCCCGACGAACTACTCTGATTCATCCCCTCTGATAGTCTTCCGCATCCGTTCATCGGTTTGGTTATGTTGCTGAGGTGTTTTGTTCGCGTTTGAACCTGTGGTGTTTGGTTTTGAATGTTTGATGATGAATGTTGAGTTGAAACAGCTCTGAATTGCCAAAGCTGGGTGAGATCTTTCCGAGTTTATGTTATTTTCTCTTTAATCTCTCTTCTTCTCTCTCAAACTTTCTCCATTCAAATGTGATTTAGGTGTATTAATGTTGCCTAATTTAGTTTTATTTTTGGAATGAATTAATAGGCCACCAAGTGTTTGTTATAATGATTGAAGATTGTTGGAGAATGTAAGAGAATCAGTTCAAGATTGAAGATGTTATGAGGTGAGTTTTCTGTTATGGAAGTTTGATAATGATATTCTTAGGGTTTTCTGATTTTTCTTATATAGATTGAAATCGGTGATGGTGATTATGGAGAGAAGATTTGAGATATGGAGGAGGATTTGGGAATCGCAAACTCTGTCCTCTGATTCTGTTATTTTGTTCCGGTTATAATGATTTCCTCTCATTTTCTGTTATGGTGAGTTCCAAATGCTGTGACAATAGAAATCTATTTGGCAGAAATCTATTTGTCTTATAACCTGTCATGGTGTTAACAGGAAATTGAGATCCTCGCCGTCATCTTCTTCCAATTCTCCCCACCTTATCTTTGCCGCTTCGTTTTGAGGCTGCTGATCGTGATGATATAGGTGGTTCTGTTTATGGCGGACAAAGAGCAATTTGTTGCATTTTTTCAATTATTTTGGATTACTTACATAATTGCTATCCTTTTCATGGCTGTGTTGCTTTAGGTTCATCTACGATGGATGACTTCACGTTATGGTGTATGCGGTTGTGTCCATATTCGCCGGAAGGGTGATACTCGCGGTGATTGGTTTTGCTTTCTGATGACCCTTCACAGTGGTCAGGGTTGCTTAAATGGTGAGTGGTTTTCGGTTGTTTTGACTCCATTCTCGATTTTGAGTTTCTCCTCTTCTTTACTCCTGTTTTGTTTTTACTGTGTAGTTTTTGTGTTGTTGAATCGATCTGTGCGAGCAGAGAGTTTTTAGGGAGTCGAGTTCGACTGAGATATCTGTGGAGTGAGAGAAGACTGAGGTTTGAGAGATATCGGGGATTGGAGGTGGACTCATAAGTTGAGGGAATCGTGGGATTGAGGTGGCTCAAAGTTCCTATTTTCCAAGCTTTTCAAATATGAATCATGGACCTGTGATTCAAATCTTACTGATGTAAGTTTTTATGTTTTCAATTGGTTCTCGATGTTTTCTCCACCTACACTGAAAGTATTACTTTGCATCTTTTTGTTTATGTGCTTCTCTTTCTTGGAACTTCAGGTTTTTAGGGAATCCACCTACACTGCACAAATTGTTTGACAGTTTTACTGGGTTTCTCAAATTCCTTTTGTTTATGGGTTTCTCAAATTCCTTTTGTTTATGGGTTTCTCATCTGTATCTAAATTCAATATGGCTTTGTTATATTTTAATATCTACAGGGGAATCTTTCACATATTGGATTGGGTTTACATTGTAAATGCTCACATAATCTCTGGTATTAGAATCGTGGGTGGACTAAAATTTAAGGTCTGTATCGATAGGACAGCAATACAACACTCCTCATTCTGTAAGTTTTTTTTTCATGTTACCATTCATCATTTTCAAGTTGCCATTCACTTCAGCCGCATCTTACAGGACATATGTACGACATCGCGATGCAACCTGCAGATCCAATTCACATATCTTTCAACAGCGGTTCAGGCGCATTAGAACAGAGCCAACAGTTTTCGTCGTTCATCACATACAACCTGCAAACGAACAACCAACAACAGCATCATCATTCAAAGCAGAACAACAACCTTCATCATCACTATCGGTAATCACGTCTTCATTTCCAATATGTGACGCTACTGCTCATGCTATGAATATTTCCTCTTCGTTGTTATTGTTAGATATCATGCTATTGCGATTTACTTTGTGTTGTTGGTTGTGTCGTGTTCTTGGCCGATTGAAAACTCATGAGGAGGAGGAAGATTTGATGAGTTTTGTTTGTTGTTTTCATTTAAGAACACAGAAGTTCAAAAGGAGAGATGGAAAGAGTTATTGTTTGGTTGCCATTTGAAACAGAGAACAGGGACCAAGTGAGTTGGAGAAAGGTTGAGCATAAGTAGTGAACAGAGGAGAGAATCTAATATGTTTTAATCAAATATTATTCGAAAAGATTTAATCTAATATGTTTTATACATATAGATTTAGAAGTATGTCTGAGCAATAAACATGTTGGATTATTGTTGTCATGTTGCAGGGCTTCTTAATTATTGCCTTGCTGAACTGGGAGGGAAAGTGGTGTATGGTGGCATTGTTAACATCAGACGCAATCCCGAAACTGGAGTCAATGAATTTAGGTTAGTCTTCGATTTGTATGTTACCAAATATACAATGTATAACGGGAAGTTACTCTTATATTAAGAGTAAAAACTTCCTGACATAGTGCAGCTTGGCATTGACTATGAGCAGGACTGACGCACCCTCCTACTACATGCCCCATTCCATCTACTTTACTACAGCTTATTGAGAGCATGGTAACATTGACAGATTGCACAGCCTGGAAGTTGTATCAAGTAAGTAGCATTTGAACTGTCAATGATTAAATGTTTTTTGCATCTCTTTCTCACTCATATAATTGATTTGTATGTGATTTATTTGTATGGTTATGTTGATAAGGTGTGTGGAATTTATTATATAGTAAAACCAGTAATGTTATAATCAATTTCTTTTTTAAATGTAGGTGGCTATTGTTGGCTTATGATTGTAGAACTATTCTTCTGTCTATTTAAAGTCTATTGGAAGGTTTGTTCTTTATTTATTTTATGAGTTTTGCAGTCACATTTATGTGCTTGTCTGATCAATTTTTCTGAACAACAGAACCTAACCTGGAGAGTCCTCTAAATAGCTACGCTGCATAGCTTTGGAATGATAAGGAAGGTTAGGATTTTTTTCGTTGTAAATCACGTGTGTTTCCTGAGTTAGTAATTATTTAAACCTCAAAACTATTTGAGAAGTTATTATGAGCTTATGGCAGTTATATTGTAGATATAAGTATCTAACAAATCATGCATTGTTTGATTAAATGCATCATCCACCACTGTTTTGCTTTCGATGTTGTAATATTGACCAATATCAGTATCCATAACACCGAAAATTGAATCGTTTGAATAACGTAAGGTGCATATGTCATAGTAGCCAATGGCCTCTTTTTGTATTCGAGACCGATCTGTGAGAAGTACTGCAGAGATTTTCAAGCATTCACGCATTGTGATTGTATGAAATTTGGTAGAGTTGTTGTATGTATTCTTTTTTTTTTTGCAGTATCGGATATTTGTGAATATGGTAGTGTGTATGCATGTATGGTATGGTTTACTAATTATTCGAATTCTCTGAATGAAGAGAATGATAGTAGCGATGATGAAGATGCGACTTTTTTAAGCCTATAGAAGAAGTGAAAAAAGGTTAGTAGTCCTTATCTAACTTGCACCGATTGTACGTTATTGCTTTTGAAATTTTTTCAACGTTTCTTTCCCCTGTTTGTTTCTTTCCCCTTTTGATTTTATACGCATGGCTTTTCATATCAGTGTTTAACTTGGATTTAAAGACCTTAAGTGTCAGTGTTTAACTTGATCTCACCTGCAGTGTATGCTTGGAGAAGGTTAATGTCGGATATGTACTTCATATCTTGCCCTGCCTTCATCAGGTCTGTTTAGTTGCTCTGCATTGTTACATTTCAACAAATAGTTTGTTTTCTATTTGTTTGATGATATACCCTGCCAGTTCAACTTAGTCATTCTACACGAATTTGGTATATTTCGATAATGGCATATTTTTGCTGGATTTGGTTGATATCGTTGATCTTTTTGCTGGATTTGGTTGATATCGTTGATCTTTTTGCTGCTACTATCTGATACAAATCACAATTGTGTTCAAAATTCAAATCCCTTAACAACTTTTTCTTGCTTATAGACAATGTGGATCTTGGAACTGCTTGCAAAAAGTACTACAGAGTGTGATGTCTCAGCATATCTTGGCGCGTGCGGCTGCTAATTGTGAGAAACCAAAGTCTGGATCAAAGTATCAATATGCAGAGTTCAAATCAACAGGTTAATTCTAAGTTAGGTGTCATTGATCGGGTCCAGGGGAGGTTCGATTCGATTGAAGCAGCTGTTTGAATGATTGAGGGGATTCTCAGTTCGTCGCAGCTCCTTCACCCATCAGATAACGTAGCTTTGCATCTGATTTATATCGCGTCAAGTAGTATGTATTCTGAGACTGAATGTTTCTATCGATGTTTCGAGCCTGATTTGAATCAATGTTGCAGCATTCACGGCAGCAAGGCAGTTTCCAACTGGTATATTCTGTTTTTGTATATATTTAAAATGTGTTAGATTAAGTTTTAGTATAATATTCTTTAATTATTTTCTTTACATATATGTTTCTCTCCTATAGTTGTTATGCTAATCAGAGTCTCATAAAGGTTTAGCCAAATTAATTATCATGACAAACATTGGATATTATACTAACTTTAGAGTTGTTTTGATATATGTTGTAGGCTGCTAGCTCATTGGTGAAGTTGAAAAGCACAACTTGAGATTCAATGGAAGTAAGACGTTAACCCATAATAGGATACTTGGTTAGATGTAATTCGACGATACTATGTGTTATAATGAAGTAGTTTCTTGCAGCTTGCAGTCGAGGGCATTTGTTGGGCGAAGGATGGGCCATGTACAACTTGACGGTGAGTGATCGTGGTATCAATCATACACTTCAAAATTACACATGCATGTTTGATCTTCTTGGTCACTGGTGAACTGGATGAGGCGTATGATCTTATAAGACATATGAGTGTTAAGCCAGATTCTGGTGTAGGGGGTGCTTTGCTGAATTCATGGAAAATATACGGGAATGTGGAGTTGGTTGAAGTAAGCAACAAAGTGTATTCATTTCTTGCAGAAGATGTTTGACACTCAAATTCTGATGCAATATATGCAGAGTTGAAGAGGTTAGAAGGACTAATGCATGAAGCTGGATATGCTCCAGATATAGGATTTGTTTTCCGTGATGTGGAGGAAGATGAGAAGACGAGTACGCATTTAGTTTCAATATCGCGAAAATTATTTTCACGAGTGCATCGCAAAAGGACGTGGCACCCCAACTTGTGTGTTTTATTTATTTTTACATTTTTCTACACACATATTTTATTATTGTTTGTCTTTCTTATATTTCTCTCTCCAATATTTTCTTTTCAATTATTTCTCTCTTTCGCAACCGCTTCACTTAACATTCCATTGTTCCATGGTATCTAACTTTGCCGACAAAAGAGGATTTACCTCTCAAGGTCTGTGTGGATGTGTTTTCACACAACTAGCTTTGCATTTTTGGGAGTAGTGTGTGTTAACCACAAATATGTTTTAGTGTAGAAAAAAAAATCTAGACCCAATTTGAGAAATAGATGTCGAAGTGGAACATGGATATCTCAGCATTCCATTGCTCAGTTCTAATCATGATGTAACTAAAAATATGTTTTATGTTGTTTCTGTTCCTGGTGAATTTGTGTTGGCAAATAAAACTTCATGTAGTATGTGATTTGTTGACAAAACATGTTATTTGCTATGATTCTAAGAATGCTCTGAAAATAAAATATAGAATTTCAAATACCAATGAACAAAAAGATTAATTATCTAGAATCTGAAAGTTAAGATGGGGAACATAGATTTATCAACAATAAAAAGAAGATGAAAAACATACTGTGAGGTTGATTATTATTATTATGGAAGAGAAGACAACGAAGTAAACAATGAATTTTAAGTGCGGCTGATTCGTGACGGATTCGTGATTGTAATTCTCGCGATAAATAGCATTGTTGTATAATTAAATATATTTTATATAAATGCTTAATTATAATCTTATTATTTGTCTTTTTTCACTTGGTTGGTTTTGACTATTAATTTGAGTTTAAATATGCCTTTCAAATGTTTCTGAACAGACATACTCCACACGTGGTATTTGAACAATGTGTATTTGTGCATAAGTGCTTAACTTTATTTGGCTTATCTTCCTTGATAGACTTACCAACATGCGAGTATTGTAACTCAATCTTTGTCGGAGGAGAATATTAATGTAAAATTCTTGAAAGAATTATAGGCACCGATTTATTATATCTTTTAAAAAATTTTCATTTTATTTTTATTATATTTATGGAACAAATGAGCGTATCAATTTTCCTTCGTATCTCGATATTTATTTTTTCATATAATTTTTATTTAACTATCTTATTTAATTTTTTTATGTAAATAAATAATTTCAAACAAATGAACGTACCAAACTGGTACCCGTGCGAATGCACGGGTATCCCGTTAATATTCAAAATATTGAATATTAGCGGAAGCACGAAGTTAATGATTAAAATATTGAGTTTTACGGGAGCACGAAGTTACTAATCAAAATTTTGAATATTATCGAAAACATTAAGTTATTGATTCAAATTTTGAATATTAACGGGAACAAATTTTGAATATTAACGGGTAAATATTAACAAGAACACAAAATTATTGACAAAATATGGAATATTAAAGAGAACACGAACTTACTGATAATTTTTTTTGAATATATTAACCGAAACATTAAGTTACTGATAAATTTTTTGAATATTAACGGGAACAAATTTGGAATATTAACGGGAACACGAAGTTATTGATCAAAATAATGAATATTAACGGGAACACCGAGTTACTGATCAAAATAATAAATATTCACGAGAATATGAAGTTACTGATCAAAATATTGAATATTAACGGGAACAAATTTGAAATATTAACGGGAATACGAAGTTACTAATCAAAATAATGAATATTAGCGGGAACATGAACTTACTGATCAAAATATTGAATATTAACGGGAACATGAAGGTATTGAATAAAATATTGAATATTAACAAAAACATGAATTACTGATCAAAATATTGAATATTAACGGGAACATGAAGTTACTCATCGGAATATGGAATATTAACGGGAAAATGATGTTTATTGATCAAAATATTGAATATTAACGAGAACATGAATTTATTGATCAAAATATTGAATATTAACGGGAACATGAAGCTACTGATCAAAATATTGAATATTAACGAGAACATGAAGTTATAATTTTGGCATCAATCCAACTCAATTATTATTTAGCTACTACAAGATAGATATTCTATTGTTTATCAATTTCATTTTTATTATGTTTTATTTAATTTTTATATTCCCTTAATATTAGCGTGCCAGAATGGGTACCCGTTCGAACGCTTATAATTTTGCTACTACAACATATATATTATATTCTTTATCAATTTCATTTCTCATTTTATTATGTATCTTTATTGAACGAAATGCATCATAATAATAATTATATCAATTTCTTTTTTCTATAAAAAAAATACAATATTGAACAAAATAAACATGCCAGAACCGGTACCCGTGCAAACGCACGGGTATCACTATTAACTTACATTTTTTAACCAACCCTTAGACCCAAACTATTAACAAAATATTTTTTTCCAAACATCTTTTCTTATTATATTAACCTCTCCCTAAAAATTGAACTTTCCCTATCATCTTTGATTTCTCTCAATCACAATGCGCGAAAACGACGGGTACCCGTGCGAACGCACGGGTAAGACACTAGTTTATTGTAATTTATAAGTTTATATCAGTATTTGGGTTTCTTCTATCAATCTGTCTCACTTATACTTTCATTTTCTTCTATCAATCTCTCTCCCTTATACTTATATTTTAGTCACAACTGAAAACCCATCATTCAATATTGATTGAATTAGAAGATTATGTTTGGTTTGATGCATGAAGTTTTTCATGTTTCTTTCCAAATCTAATGATATTTTGACATATCAAATTGCTTGCCCATATAGTGAGTGAGATCTAAATTAAAATTTGAGAGATTTCTGCTTTAAGTGAGAGCATATTTTTGCTTTTTGGTTTTGAAATGCGGTATAGATTCTTTGTACGTGTTTGACTTGTTTTAAAATGTTTCATGTTATGTTTCTATTCACAATTCTCTAAATTACATATGGAGATAGAATTATACAATTTTATGGTGATCAACTGCTTGATTTATTCATAAGAAGAAAACAAAGCAAGGTAATAAAAGTGAAGCAGACACCTTTTTAAACATTTTAACTATTTATGATTAAGCTAAGATTAGCCACTTACGAATGAATCCAAGGTTATGATATAAATATATACTTTGAAGCCAACAGTAAGGTGGGTCAAATACCTTATAGAAATGGAAGCAGAACATCATGAGAAATGGAAGAAGAACATCATGTGGACTGTTTTGCTATAATTTTATAGTATTTCCATTTGGCAGACAATTTCACAAACATGTAGACTAGAGCTGTCAAATAAGCCCAATTATTCGAAGCCCTTATTTTTTAGCCCCACTAAAGCCCCACTTAATTAAGCCCCTTGTTGATGAGAAATTTTTTAGGCCCTATAATTTTAGGCCCCTTAATTAATGTGTTATTTTTGGGCCCTATTGAGGGGGCCTTATTTTATTTCAAAAATTTCATTTTTTGTTTCAATATGAATTAGTATTCTTGTAATTTGTAAAATAGGATTACAGGGTCATTATGCATAAACAGTAACATTATGATAGAACTCCTAAGTCTATTAATATTGAGTCCAATATGGTAGAACCCCAAACATTATGTTGAACCCAATTTATAAATTTTGTTTAACCTTTGTTTCTCTGTGTTGTATGTTTAAGTGGATTTGATATGATATACTTGTGTTTAAATGCTCTAATTTAATTTTGGTAGATGGTATATAATTGCATAATATTTTCTAGCTGGATTTGAGTGATTAAAGATTGATATTGTTTGATTAAGGATTAGCTAATATGGAGAATGGAATATATTAGTAGAATATTTCTCAATCCATGCCTTTAGTCCACCTTTGAGAACTATTATATGCTAATAAACTATGATAATAGTAGGAGTTAGTTGATCAAATGTAATTTGCCTATATCTTATATCTTGTTTCTGATATAATTAAATTAAATAACAAAGTTGGTGTATGGACATGTTCTACATGGCTTAGTCTCAAAATGTATATCCTGCACATAATAATGAGCCACCAAATAATATAGCATTATTCATTCTAAGTATAGTTTAATCTTAAATTTAGATTGAGAATTGATGGTATATTATTTATCAAAATTAAAATTTTATTTTTATTATAAAAGAAATTTTTAATTTTTAATTTGGGGCCTTGGGCCCCCTTCTTAATTTTGGGGCCTTGTATTTTTAGGGCCTACATATTTGAGGGCCTATTATTCTCAGATTTTTTTAAGCTCTTTCATTAAGTGGGCTAGGGCTCAAATTTTTTGGCCCCCTAAATTGACACCTCTAATGTAGACTGCACTTGGTTCAATGGAAATAGAAAAAATAGAACGAAATAATCACATGATTGAGAAAAATATGTATATATTCCTTACAACTGAGCTCCCAGATCTTCCCAAATTCATTCTAGAACCTTTGGTATTCACATCGCTCCGACTGCTCGGCACATACTTCAGGATCACTCAAAGCCTTTCCACGAATACACGAATCACGACTACCCGAATCCAAAACAACACTCAAATCATCTCATTGTATCAGATGGTACCATCCTCTCAAATTTTCCATGGTTCAAAGATGTAGAAGTATGGTTAAAATCACAACAATTACCCGCATGAGCAAACTCACCAATACGAGTATGAGTAAACGTGCCATTTAGAATTTCTTTTAGATTGAATAAGTATGAATTATCTTCCAATGCCTGACACTTTTCAATAAGTAGGAGATGGCACCTCCATGAGGTTAGCTATCTTAATTGAAAACATGGTATTGCTGCAACTGAGAGAAGCAATATTACACTGAATAAGTAGATAGATGTATAAATCTTAGGAAGAGGATGTCTAGATGGAAATGAATATCAATTGAAAACCTTTTTAATTCCTCCTATTTTGAGACCAAATCAGAAGTATTTTGAAGCCAGTTTTGGTATCAAGGAGCAGGGATTGTGGTTTGCTCCTCGTCCATTTTGATTGGCTTTCCTCTTTTCCTTTTATTTGGCCCTCGCCTTCGAGGTTCCTGTTGCATTTCACTTATGCAGTTGGTCATTTTGTTTTCACAACATCATAATGTTCTTTGATTAGATAAATGATATAGTACCTCTCTAGCATTCATGTTTTCATCATCTTGCTGAATGATCGGGGGCTCATGATGTTTGCCTTCAGTTACATCATCTACAGAATAGTTATACCAGTGGCAGAACAAAAATATATGCATGGGAAGAATTTTTAGAGCACTCTGTTCCACGGACTTGCTTCTAAAAAAATATGGGTGTCTTAGTTCACATAGAAATGGAATCCTCTGTTAAGAACATGGAAACAAAAGCATTTTTAACAAAAAGAATTCCAATTTTACTTATGCTTTTGACAGCTGATAACCTAGGTAGAATTTAGAAAGCATCAATGATTATCTTCAAGGTGGTGAAAGTTGTCGTCAACTGTCTGTCGTTTCCCATACATTGTAATAAATCATTGATGACAGAGAGATAAAGAAATAGTGGATCCACAGACATTGAAAAAATGCATGTTCATTTTTTCTTGGGGATCTTTTAGAAATGCCGCCCTAGATAGCCCCAATTGAAGCGATTGACCAATTGACTTAAATCCTTTAGATCCCTTTCTCATCCCGTTTTAAAAAGACCTAGAGGTTATGTTGATTCCATGATTACCATGGCTTAATTTATCAATACCAAATGCATATTTTGTAACTCAGACAACAAAAGATGAAGATAGTATGGAATTTAAGACATCCCACCTAGAAAAAATGAACATAAAACACATAGATGAGATTAGTTTCCTAGCAAAGTAACTTCCATTTCATGAACAGGAATATGAAGATTCATTCTATATCAGAGGAATAGATAGAGAAGCTATCAATAAATAAGAAAAAATTGCCAAATTTTGTCCGCATATATTAACACTTAAGATTAATCTTAGTTGAACAGCAAAACATAAAATTGAATTACGTAAAAATATATCCTAAAATATATTGAATACCTAAAAAAGCTTTCTCACTGGCCACCCATATACTAAAGAAGCTCTATATATCACACTATCATTATACAATACTGTGACCAAAGTAATAAGAAATGAGTGGAAATGTGATAACACATTCTCATCATTCAAAGTTCATCTCTTCACACTTTGAAAGTAAAAAAAAGTGACTAAAACAGTTGTCTTCTTATAAGATATTGTTTTCTTATAAGGTAGATTTATACCACATAAAAATTAAAATGTTTCACAAACCTTTATAGCAACAGTGCTCAGCCACATAAAAATTAAAATGTTTTACAAACCTTTATAGCAAATTAACTAAAGATCTAAATATATGAAGTCAATTAGAAGATAATCTACACTTTAACTAACCCTTAACAACCTTAGAGTCTTTATTAAGTAATAACCACCTAACTAACTAGTGAAAGATAAACTACTACTATATCTATTATACTGGGTAACATGTATCTAAGTGAATTATAAACAACTAACTACGTGTCTAACTTTTATCATTATTATGTAATAAATAACTAAACTATTCCAAGATTCTAAGATAGTAAAGAAATTCATCCAACAATAACTGTGTTTGTCATTATGAAGTCAATTTACATAAGTTCTTTTGAAGAGAAAAGATTGTGTAAAAGAAGCGTATTTGATTCCATTTCATCACGCAGTTTCAAAGAGAAAACAAGATGTAGTTAACCGTAAGTAGTTAACAATCCTTACAAGAAAAAGTTAATGGTGTTCAAATCTAGATTCATGAGCTTGTACAAAAAGAAAAAGGAGTAAAATGTGATATTATTCTAATCAACCTTGACGTTAATGACATTATTCCTTTCTTGTTCCTTCATTTTGGGCACAATAACCTTGAGCACGCCGTTTTTCATCTCAGCTTTAATCTCATCAATCTTGTAAAGCTTTTCAGGCAAATCAATTCTGCTAGAAAATCGACGACCACTTTCCTCCTCTTCTTCACTTTCTTTAGCTCCTTCTTCACCTTTAATGGTAAGAGTGTTCTGTTCCACAGAGATCTTGACATCTTCTTTACCGAGTCCAGGCATATCCAAACGGAGAAGCAGAGCATCCTCTGTCTCTCTCGCATTCCAACCGCGACGCGAAGCAGAAGAAAGGACTGGATTATCCGTCAGTAAATCCACCATGTTTAGGACTTGACTTAAGCTCCGTGGTGGAGAAAACGGATCGAACACATCTAAAATCAATCAATATTAGGTTACATTCTAGTGAATCAAATCAACAGAACAGAAGAGGGAGAGCGATAACAACTACCTGAGAGAAGAAGATCATCGCGGCGAGTGCGGGGGAAGGAGCGGCGATCAACATCAACTTTACGGTCATCATCGGAGTGTTGATCGTAGTGGCGCATGGCGTTGGTGTTGAAGGAGCGGGAAGCGGAAGAGCCGACAGGGCGAAGGAGAATAGACCTTGAAAGAAGGGTGGAGGAGAGAAATCGCTTGAGTGCAAGAGAGGAAGCCATTGAGATTGCAATTGCGAGAGAAGGTTGTCAAGAGAGTAGAGAATGGATTCTACAAATTCTGTTGGCAACAACGGAAGAGTCAGTTATATTTGAAGGAGAGAAAGGGAGGGAGTAGAAGGTTCTGGAAAAATGTCCAGAAGGTCCGAGAGCTGAGATATTCCGTTGTACTAGTAACTGTTTCTCGAAGGATCTAAATTACTTGCAGCCAACGTCCTTACCTATTTTCAATTAGTGAGTATTTTATTTTATTTTATTATAATCAAATTAATTAGCATTTTAATAACTATTTAGTAGTTCCGTTATTTTTTAATAATCTTATAGAGGTTTAAAGAAGACCTAAAGTTAGTTACACATTCTAGTTCAATATAAATCACAATTTTTTTTCCACTAACTTCGTCGTAGTAGTTGCAAGTATTCTTTCTTTCTTATTGGATTATAGCATTAAAATACAAAGAGAATTTTTTAATTTATAATATAAGAAAAGAAAATATTTGAAAAACACATCGTTGTCCTCTCTTATGATTCTGCCACCTCAACAAAGTAAGGATAACTAGACGTCTATTATGCACGGGAAAATATTATGGATAAATGTTAATTTAAAAAAGTATAAAATATATTTGTATTAATTTTTTATTGAATTTATTTTTGATGGGAGCGTTTGTTTCTAGATTTATTTTCAGGAATATTTCTTTATATGATTCTTCAATGTCTCTTATATGCAGCAACAACAAAAATTAATAAGTAGTATTAGACAGAAGAATTCTTCAGTGAAATAGTACATAATAGTAGTAACGATTAATGATTAATTATTAATCATTAACAATAATAAATTAATAAAATTGTGAGAGAAATAAAAATTCTAAATGACTTACATTCTTGTTGGGTTTCTCTAGTCTTAGATCAAATGCAATGAAATATTAAATAATCATTAATTATTAATAATAATGACAAATGAAATTGTGATAGAAATAAAATTCACAAATACTCTACTGTTTTGTTTGTTTTGTTTGTTTAATGCTCTATTGTTTTGTTTGTTTTCTCTAGTCTTGTGTGTGGATCAAATACACAATTTAAACCTGAGAAGAAATTATGCATAAGTAATGAAAATGATAGAGAATAAGATAGGGAAATAGAAAATGAAAAATGTTTCGAGTTGTTATGTGTATTTTAAGGAGCGTGGGTGAGATTAGTGGCGTTAGATAAAACGTGAAGTGGGTAAGGTTTGTGGGGGGTTAGGCGTTTTTTTTAGATTTTTTCTTTACCCACCTCCCTATGGGAGTCACCCCAGCGAAAATCCCATTTTCCAGACTTCGGAAGGGTATTTCCGAAAAAACAAAAAAAATCTAAAAATTCCAAAAATTAATTTTAGGATATGAATTAATTTATATATTATAAATTTAATATAATTTATGAGTAATAAATAATAATAATTATATATTTAGATATAATTTATTAGTTATGAATAATAATTATTATATATTTCTATTTTGATTCATATTTTAAAATTTAAAATAATTTTAATTAAAATAATTAAAATAATTTCACTTGCAAAATGAGTTATAATTTTTTATTTATATATTTATATATTTATAATAATCATTATGTATTTATAAAAAAAAATTAAAAAAATGAGTGTTTTAATTTATATATTTATATAATAATTATAATAATTATTATATATTTATAAAAATTATTATATATTTATATATTTATATAATTATTATATATTAATTATAAATATATTTATATAATAATTATAAAAATTAAAAAAATGAGTGTTTTAATTTATAATAATTATTATATATTTATATATTTATATATTAATTATTATATAGTTATATATTATATATTTATATATTTCATTTACAAAATTAATAATTATTATTATATATTTATATATTTCTATTCTGATTCATAATTAAAAATGAGATAATTTTTTATTTAGTTTAAAAAATTAAAAAAAGATTTTGTCTTAATTTTATTTAATGAATAAATTTTATATTTAATTCTTTATAATTCAAAATTTACTTATGGAATAAAAATGTTTTTGATTTATATAAGTTAGTAAAATAATTTTTAACTTTCAAATATTTAGAATGTTTTGATTCACCTTGATTTTATTGATTCACCTTCATTTTATTGATTCACCTTGATTTTATACCTATTAATTGTATTGGTTCACCTTGATTTTAATTTTTTTAATAATTATTAATTATTTCAGAAGTGTATATCCGAAACATTCCAAGACCAATTTGGTCTTGGAATATTTCGGAAGTTCATTTCCGAATTCTTCCAAGGGGGTGCGTTTAGAGATGAACTTCCAAAACACCACATTTTCTGAAAATGTAACCCACATTTTCTGAAAATGTAACTTTATTTCGGAGATGCATCTCCGAAATTAATATTTTATATTAAAAAAAACACGTTTTCGGAAGTTCATTTCCGAAAACACCTTTTTTCCAAAAAAAGTACCGTTTCGGAAATGAACTTCCGAAACAAGGGGTAATGTTGTAAATTCATCAGGGGTGGGCAAGAAGGTTAGGAGGTGGGTGAAGAAAAAACCTTTTTTTATCATTTTATTATTTTTATTTTTATTTTTATTTTTATTTAATTATTGTCATTTATTTATAAAATACGTGAGGTTTGTTTTTTTATATGTTAGTTATTTATTTTGGGAATGAAAAATTGGGTGGAGGTTTGGCGGAAAATTTAAATTGGAGAAGATGTTTTATATGTTAGTTATTTATTTTGGGAAGGAAAATTTTGGTTATAAAATATGTAAATTATTATTAGGTCAGATATAACATGATATTTTTAAAATATTCATTTAAATATTAGTTTATTCTAATTTATTTAATTAATTAAAATTTAACTTAAATGAATCAAAGTTAGATATGCATTTTTTTAAGAAAATTAAATGGCTATTTTTTATTATGATAATGGGAAGTTATCACTATGAAAATGGGAGGTTATCATCTTTGTATTATTTATTTAATTAATTACAAATTAATTATAATAGCTATTTTTATTTGGCGGGAAATTTTAGTGGGAAGAAGTTATAGGATTATAATTTAGTAAAATATGTAAATTATTATTAGGTCAGATATAACATGATATTTTTAAAATATTCATTTAAATATTAGTTTATTCTAATTTATTTAATTAATTAAAATTTAACTTAAATGAATCAAAGTTAGATATGCATTTTTTTAAGAAAATTAAATGGCTATTTTTTATTATGATAATGGGAAGTTATCACTATGAAAATGGGAGGTTATCATCTTTGTATTATTTATTTAATTAATTACAAATTAATTATAATAGCTATTTTTATTTGGCGGGAAATTTTAGTGGGAAGAACTTATAGGATTATAATTTAGTATATGATTTTGATCTAAAATTTACTTCAATCAACTATCTAGCAATTAATAGAAGATACCACCATATCTCCTAAATTATCCTCTCTTTTTTTTTTTTTTTAAATTTACAAAGCACAAAGGTCAAAATGGTCTATTCATAATCAACTTAATTTTCCAACTTTTCCATCATTTCTTATGTTGCGACATGCAATAAATCAATGGACAAATATATTATCTTTTCACTAAAACCATCTTACACCACACTTCCATTTCACTTAATAGTTTTTATCTCTCTCTTCACTAAAACCACTTCATTAAAATCCTTGTGGTTTGAATTTCACAATAAAATTTCTTTTCATACATTAAGATTTCTATTTTTTTTTTCTTTATCTTACAAATTATTTATTTATTTTTATATAAAATTATTCAATACAGTTGAATTTAAATTATTAGTATTATTATTATTATTCATTTTACAATTAAATAATTTATTTTAAATTTATATTTATATTTAAATAAATTTTACACTATATTAAATCATTTCTATTTATTTACTATTATTAAAAATATTAATTAATATATTTTAAAATTTAGACAAAATTTTTATATTAAATTATCAAAATTTCTCTTTTCTCACGAATCATTGTCAGTTAAATTTCTTTTTTTCTCACACCTATTTTATTTTAATTAACATTTGTCTTTATTTGAGAAACAAAATCTATATTTTTAAATGTCAAATTATTTTCTTTTTCTCTCGGGCCACTATCAACAAAATATATATTTTATTTTAATAAACATTTACCTTTATTTAAAACACAATATTCTTATTTTCAAATGTCAAAATTTTTATTTTTCTTACGGGGCATTATCAGCAAAATATTTTTTAATTAACAATTGCCTTTATTTGAGACACGAAATTTTTATTTGCAATTTGTAGCTATATATTTAATTTTAATAAACATTTACTTTTATTTAAAACACAAATTTCTTATTTTCAAATGTCAAAAGTTTTATTTTTCTCACGGGGCATTATCAGCAAAATATCTTTTTTTAATTAACAATTGTCTTTATTTAAGACACAAAATTTTTATTTCAATTTGAAGCTAAATATACATAAACATAACTCTCAATTTACAATATAATTTTACACTACTAAATAATTTTTACCCGTACGGACGCACGAGTATATTACTAGTTTTACAACTAATAATGTCACATTGTTTAATTCCAACTAAATAGTTATTATTTTATGTTTTTGCTTGCTAGATTTGAATCAATTGATGATGTCACATGATTCAAATTCAATTTTTATTCCTCTTTTCTCTTTTTCCAATATCAGCTTTAATTCAAAATTTCCTTTTGCTTTTTACATTCTTTCTCTTCTTCCTCTTCATTCTTTCTTTTGCTGCCTCTCTCTTCCTCTTATGCTTTTCTCTTTTTCTTTCTTCTCTGTTGCGCTGCCTCACTCTTCCTCTTCTTGTTTCTTCTCTTTTCATTTTCTTCAACACTTACTACAAGGTTCTGCGAGGATTTACAAAGATCTACGAATCGAAGTTTTTGAAGTTAAATCTTGGGTTATGAAAGTATTGGATTTATAGAGATTTAAGGCAATATAGAGCTTGTAGTGAGATATTGGATGAACAAAATGAATTCATTGATGCTTCTAAGGTTAAGATTATGCTTTTTGATTTTATGGGTTCAGTTTATGCCTTTTGATTTTATGGGTTTTGTTTATGCCTTTTGATTTTACGGGTTTCGATGAAGAATCGTGTTTTTTGAATCTTGCATTTTCATTTTATGATTCAGTTTTTGCCTTTTGATGTTTAGGGTTCTGTTAATGCTTTTTGTTTCCATGGGTTTGGATTAGAGCTGTCAAAATGGGCTAGCCCATATGGGCCGGCCCGCTAGGCCTGACGAGTTATAGGGCTTGGGCCTTAAAATTAGAGCCCATATTTTTCAGGGCCTTTTTGGCCCAGCCCTGAAAAGCCCGCTACCCATTAGGGCTAGCCCATATGAGCCGTGGGAAACCCATTAGGCCCGCATATTTATAAATTTTACAAAAATATATTAATATTTATATTGTCTTACTTCAAAATAGTATATTGATTTTTCACAGTTCACTAAATTTTATCTTTATTTTAGTCAATCTTTCTCTTTTAAATATTATACATTAATATAATCAACATTTTTTCATCGTATTATATTAGTTCCTCTCTTATAATAAATATTCAAGTATTATTTTATACAATTTATACATATATTGTATTTAGAAACACATTATAGTATTTATAAGAGATTATATATTACTTAAAAATGTATTTTGCTATGATACCAATTGTAACACCCTCACTAACAAACATACTAACACATCTTTAGGCCCAATTGATTTAATATTCTACATTGTATTATTATTAATATTATTCAACTATATAATATAACTGCATAAATACTAATAAATCCTAATTTCACCAAATAATTCATAATAAAGCAGATAAATAATTAAAAAAATTATGGGCATTACAGGGGTTATGCCAGAAATTGTGCGAGAACATCAGCCATATACTCTGCTTGGGGGAGATCTCAAATGAAGATATTTATGGAGAATCGGTCCTCATCCTTCGCTTACCTGATTTCAGGTCTATGTTTTTTCTTTAACACGGTTTAAAATTCATTATGCTTCCCAAAACGATACTGATACAGTTATCATGTGCTTTTGGATTTCTGTTTAAATTTGGGGTTTTGATTTTGTGGTTAGGGTTTTGTGATTATGGTTGATATGATGATTTTGTGGTTAGGGTCTTGGTTTTTCTTACCAAAACCATTGTTTTTATGTTATTTAGTTGGATTGATAGTGCGTGATATTGAAAGTGAGATTAGTCATAGAAAAAACTGATTCATCAAAGTAGTGGTTTGTTTCTTACACGAAAAGTCCTCCTGTAACCTCCAAGAACATGAAAAACCATTGTTTTAGGGTGATTACTCGTGGTCTTTGTTCATGACTAAAGGTTCAGTGAATAGTGTCCTCCATATTTTTCCCTTTAAGTTTATCGATTCTACTGTGACAACTTTTAATGAAATACTTGCTAAACTATAGGTTTGTTATTCTTAAATGTGTATAATAAGTTTTTTCAAATTTTGTATATAAGTAAATGTTAAATCATGCGTTTGTATTGTATTAGGATGGGAGATCTGTAAGTTTTCTTGGGATAGTTCCTCTATTGCTCATGGATGGACAGGTGCCGACTATGACGCGTGAATTGGGATGCTGGCAGAATCTAAAAAACAATATTACAAGATATCACTGTGCTACATACACTTTGGGTGCAAAGTCGATACTTTCTGTAGAGGGTATATCGTCGTGTCCTCTATTCTTGCTTTCAAAATATTATTGTTCTTGCAGTTGACTTCAGTAAAGTTGACTTTGACTTCAGTTGTTCTATCTCATAACATAAAACCTGCTGCTTCACAGGTTAGTGGTTCAAGGTTCAACAACTTAAAAATGAGGCAGTTGCGGCTAAAGTGAAGCAAGTTTCTAGGTATTGATTTCACCATCCTTTGTTTCATCAATTTGTTGTTGCTAGTTGATTGAGTTTCTAGAAATGGTGATATCTATGGCTTTGAATCATAACATGATAGAAAATAAAGGTTCATAATTGGTTATCTGTTTAAATTTAGGGTTTTCAATTTCTAATTAGGGTTTTTGTGGTTGATGTGATGATTTTGTGATAATTGCAATACTCATATGTTTATTTTGATTTTAGACATTATGCTTCAGTGCATCAATTGGGAAGGGCAGGCAGGCTGCAACAAGGTTTGGTTTAATTTGATTTCGAAGATTGTGTTTATAAATTTTATGTTTATATCGATTTTCTATATAATTAATATGTATGGTTAATGATATTTTGTGGTTTGTTTCAACTTACAATAAATTGCATCTGTCATTAAATTGCACCTTTCTACTTTCCAAAATATTGCACATTCCAATGTATAATCATTAGATATTGCAAATGTCCTTAAATTGCACCTTTCCACTTTCCAAAATTCTAAAGCCTTTCAAACAACCATTATATATACATGATGGGAGTCAGTTAGTTTTTCCATTGTCCTCACACCGATCCGTACCAGATACATTACATACCAGGTTCCACAAATTCGAACAACCAAGAACAAGTATAACCAAAATGGACTAGGAACAACAACCAACAATCAATCTATCTGTTAATCTCTATGAGGGTGCTGCAGGTTTCCAAATTGAAGGTCCTCATCATCAAAATGGATATCCAAGTGTTCAAATTGAACGACCTCGAATTCAAAATGGAGATGCATTTATTCAACCACGTGGTCAGCCAGCGGGAGTTACTCAGCTCCTATATGGAGTCACAGTGGCTGCTCAAAGACGAAGAAACTGAAGGAGGATGAGAAGACGAACAACAAGGAGAATAACCAAACATGCAGTCTTCAGTTCTTCGAATGAAGATGAAGCACCTTGGGATTGGTCCAACTTCATGTTAGCTACTGGATTTTGATTTGATGCTTAGGGTTTAGGGGATAGAAGAGATACCATTTGAATTTTAATGGCCATAGTTTTGTAATGGCCATAGTTTTTTCAATGATAAACTTCTTTTGTCTTTGGTATGGTTTTGAATGAATGAAATATCATATATCCTAAGTATAAATGATGCGAATGGAGCTTGCCCTTATTTAACTGACCAACCATATGTTGTAATATAATTTATTTGAGATTGTTATTTTGTTGTTGGTATTTGTTTGTAGATACATGATTCTCAACCGCTCTCTGTTGCAAGTTTGAAGTCTTTGGTGGACAAATAAAAAAAGGAACAACACTTCACAAATCGGAGTTTCATAGAATCGAAAAGCAAACATTCAGTTTCATTGTAAATATAAATTCCATTATATTTAAAAGGTATAGAATTTCATTTTTTTCCCCATTTTCCTTACTGTGATGCCACTGGTGAAGCAATGTGAAGAAGGTATGGTGCACTTTAAGGTGGATAACAAGTTGTTTGACACGAGTAAGAATGTGGAATTAACATATCAAGGGCAGTACAGTGATGTAGACATCTATATTGAGAGGTATGGCTATCATGATACAAGTTTTCATTTGCTGTTTATGCATAACTTTTCCATACCATTTTTAACGAATAAGCTTTTCTTTCATCTGGTTCATGTTTGTTTTAAATGCATAAAGTTTTGATGATTAAGTTTATTAGCTATTTGTTTGATTGTGTTTTATCGTTACATATTATCGCTTCACTTATTTTGTTGTTACTGATCGGAAAAATAGCAAATGTACTATTTTCACCGATGTAGTTATAATGGGTTTACCCCAAGTATCGATCTCGAGGACTGCTTAGGAAATATAAGTTATTATAATGAGTCAATTAAACAAAAGAGCATAAGGGTGCTTTTGATTATCAATGAAATAAGTTGAAATAATACAAATAAGCTGAAATTAAAATTGAGCTTTTTATAATATGAGAAAAATGGCAAGGTAAGGTGCGTGATTCAGTCTATAACTCCTCTGGATTAAGATCTCTTTAACAAGTTCATACAATTCAATTATTTATTCTTAAGGATGTTTTCCCTAAGTCCTTAGTGAAAACCTTTTGGTTTATAATCCTATTACCTAAGTCCTTAGAGACATAGGAGAAAACCAAATCTTTGATTAATCAAGAATTTCTAAATAACCATACGGTATCCCTAGTCCTAGGTGATAACTATACGGTTCAATTGTATACAAACCTTAACAATCGTAGTCCTACAAATTGTTAACCATAGAACAATCCTTATTGATCTGATAAAGACAACATTAAAAACATTATACAATCGAATTGAATAATACGAACATTTGATTAACGAAATACGAAATCCAGAGTTAATACAAATCAAATCAGGGACACCCCCTAGCATTGGGGGGTTTAGCCTCTCATAATATTCAAGAAACACAAATCAAAGAGTTTAGACATTACAAAGATGAGTGGGAACTTTGATCTTCAATGGTGTCCACCGTTGAATCTCACTGTCTCCGAAACCCTTGATGAAGCTATCTTTTACTGTCTCTGGAATTCTATCGTATGATGTCAAAAAGTACCCTACTCCCCTTTCACAACTTTGTTTAAGTAGTTTCAGATTAGTCTCAGTACAAAGTCCAAAATGCCCTTAATGACCGGACAACTGGTAAAAGATCACAAAATGGAAGTTTTCTGCGTAACCATCTACACGGGCCGTGTAGATTCACACGGGTACCCGTGTAGATCTCCTGACTTAAGTGGTTGAAATTTCATGCTCCAGACACATCAACACGGGCCGTGTTGATTTACACGGGCGGGTGTGTTGATTCACTGACTTGGCTCCTTTTGACTTCCTTCCTTAAGCCTTTAACACGGGCTGTGTTAACTTACACGGGTGCCTGTGTTAACCTTCTGATTCTTCACAAACTCCCATCTTTTGGCCTTCCAGCATCTCCACAGTCTGACTATTATTTCCTTGCACACCGGCATCAATCTGAAACACTAACAATACCATAGGCAGGCATAAACAGGGTCTTTTGACAAAATCACTACCAAAATGCAATGAAATACTATGAATTACTAATTAAGATAAACTTAACTTAAAATCAATAAAAACAACCAACTGTGTTACCGAATTGATGAATTTTCGCCGGATGAAAGACCGAAACTTACATAGAAATGGTGACCGATCAATTACTTACTAAAAAATGGATTCCATCTAATTTATTGATTTTTAGATTTGTCTTGAAGATTATTTGAAAATCCTTAAGATAATGGAACCATGAAGATTGTTCAATGCTGGAAATTTGGAATTCCAAATAGTTGGAGTACAACTCACTGTTTGATTGAATTTACCTAATGCATTTTTTGTTTTCACTTGATTCAAAAAATCAGTAAAAAAAACATAATTTTGAATTGGATACTTTCTATTTTCAAGACAATATATTGCATTGGTTTTGAAACTTTGTAAACTGGATGTGGACTGGTGCAAGTGTTGTGGTGTATCATTTCGCTTCACTTTGCAGGTTTATGAGAGAGCTTTTTGTAACACCCCATATTTTATAATTTTAATTTAATCGGAAATTAAATTATTATTTATAATTATTTAGTATTTTCGTTGAACTAATTGGAGGAATTATGGAATATTGGTGTTAGCTGAAGATTTCGTTTTGAAGTATTTATCCTTCGAAGAGGTAGAAAATCGAAGGAAAGATGGTTACTGATGGCCATCCCTTAAAAATAAAAGAATGACTACTGATGGTCATGCTTCGAGAGTAAATATTTCTAAGTTCACTATGAAGATAATGAATACTGAAAGCTAGTGAAAAGTATGTGTCTTCGGGGACTTAGATAAATTTGTAAATATATTCAAATATTACTACTTAGCGTGTTTTTTCGTAGTGTTTGTTTAATACACTGCCACGCTGTTAGCTGAAGATTTCGTTTTATATTGTTTGTCCTTCGAAGGAGTTGAGAATCGAAGGAAAGATGGTTACTGATGGCCATCCCTTAAAAAGTGAAAGAATGGCTACTGATGGTCATGCCTCGAAGATACAGACTTCTAAGTTCGTTGAAGATAGTGAACGCGGAAAGATTAATGAAAGCATATGTCTTCGGGACTTAGACAAAATTCATAGAATATGTATTCAAGTATTACTACTTAGCGTGTTTTTTAGTAGTGTTTGTTTAATACACTGCCACGCGTCGAAGATGGACTCAGGCGGGAAGATTTGAAATTCAAAGACGGTTTCGTAACCGTTCAACAACAGATGGCTTCGCTGGAAGTTCTGATGAGAAACGTGGCAGCAGATTAGTGTAGGACCGTTAAGGTCGAAACTAGTATAAATAGGGGTCTTTATGTTAGGATTCCGTGTGTTCATTTTGTACAAATCACTCACATATTTACTCAAGTATCAAGTGTTACGAGAAAGAGTTCGCTGAGAAAATGTACGTATGACACCACCATTTTAATACATGTGTATTGTCTTTCATTTTCGAATACATTTCTGAATTACTGCATTCTATTTATTTCTTGTCATTTACATTCCTGTATCTTTATTTTACTTTCGAATTTACTTTCATGATCATTTACTTTTAAAGTCCTTAACGTTTCTGCAGTTTAAGATTCTTTATGTTTTAACAATTTTTAAGTTTCATATGTTATGTTATTTATTTTTCTTGTTGAAGTTATAATTACATATAACGAAGCAATTACCAAGAGTCTTGAATCGAACAATACTCATCGAAGAGGACAAATTACGAATATGATTCAAATGAACATTGATAACAATCTTCTTGACTATGTGTCCTAGGATCAATCTAGTCGATCCTGCAAGTAACCAAATCATATTTATTATAGTTTGGAAGACTAGCGGTTGTTTACCGGAAATCACCGTAAACAAATTGGCACGCTGTTGCACCCCAAAATTTGCCCTCTTTTGTATGCTATAAGTTATGGTAGACGTTTATTTCGTCGGCCACAAATCAAAGAAAAATGATAAAGAACTTTTGTTGTTTCGAGATCATTAAGTAAAGGAATTAAGGCATGTGAGGTGACTTGCAAAGGAATTAAGTCATGGTACAAGGTTATGGGCTCACGAAGGGCATTGTCTTCAAGACGCTATTATGCTTCCAATTTCTTGGTGGTTTACATTGTACAAGTTTGGTTTGAATTAAGGCACCAAGATTGAGTCCATTGAAGTTTGCAAATTGATTGAGATCTATTCACAGAAAATATTCATTCGAGTATTGATGCAAATTCCATTCAATTTCATTCAATCATTCATTCAAGATCTACATATCACTGTGTTCATCATTGCTCAAATACATTCAAATGCAAGAGAGGTCCATTACAACATAATTCAAAAGCCCAAATGATATCCATTATTTTTACATTCAAGTCCCATAAATCAAGTTTCTAAGTCCAATTATATACCAAAGTCCATACACTTCATTACAAAAATTATACAAAAAAATCATGTTCAAAATCTAATTCCTTCATTACATCCTTCCAAATTCTTTCCAACATTCAAACTCATTACAAAATTCAAATGTCCAATACATTACACCATATCATATCCAAGTCCAAACTTATTACAAAGCCCACTCATTCAAGCCCATGACAGAGATACCAAAAAATGCAAAAAAGGGAAAATGGGTTCAACAATTCCCAGCCCTGCCCTGCATCTAGAAAAAACCAACTTGCAGTCGTTAACAAAAGAACCTCAGCCCTGCACTCATGGACAGAAATACCGGCTCAGCATATGAGTGCTAACAGAATTTCAGAAGGAAAAAAGAAGATTGGATTCATCAACAAAAAACTCAGAGAACAAAAAACAAAAAAGAAGAGAAAAGAGAAAAAAACAAGAAAATCAATAACAAAAACTCAGGGAGACGTAACAAACTTCGACTCTCCAATTCCTCTTCCCGGATTCACCATCTTCATCGTTCTTCATTATCTTCATCATCCTTCATCATCTTCATCTGACCATTTTCAATATTCACTGCAAAAATCATCACAGGAAAAATCTTCAATCTCAACCAAATCACCATAACCGAATTCGCTCCCACCTTTCAATCTCTCTCCATCATCTTCAATAACCCTTCAATCCTCTCTTGAATCTTCATAACCAACTCCACCATCGATCATCCATAATCTTCTTCATCTTCACACTGAATTTCTTCAATCATCTCCAATTCATCACCATCAATCATCTCCAATTCAGCAACCTTGATCTTCTCCAATCTTCATCTTCAACTACCTTCTCTGAAAAAATCTCCAGAAAATATTCATCCACCAACCTTCGTCCATAACCGCAACAACTCTACGCATCGGTATCGTTCATCATCATCAATTCAAGAACGGATAGAAAATCTTGCGTCATCATTGATCTTCACATCCTCAATCACCGATCTGCATCTGAGTGTTCTTCAACAAACCTTCATCGCAACTTGCGTCTTCATCTCAGAACTGCAACAACGAACGGTAGAAACACAAGATAACGCTAATCAAAACAACACGATAAGGATTGTACGAGAGTTCGGAAATCACGGAGAAGAAGATAAAGAGGACCTTGAATCGAGAACTCGTACCTAGGTCAAGAGAGATTGACGAGGATAGTGGCGAATGGAAGAAGAAGCTCGCTCGGAGAAGACTGATTTTCCGGCGCCGTCGCATTCGTTCATGAGATGAGCGAGTTGAATGGGAGGAGAAATTGAAGACGGAAAGAGGAAGCTCACCGTTGCGCCTTCGTGTTTGATCGGAGAGGAGACTCCGCCGCTGTCACGCCGTCGTGAGAGAGAGAAGGAGATGAGTCCAAGGAATCGCCGCCACCACTGTTTGTGAGATCGTGAGCGAGGAAGAAGAATTCCAAATGTCACGTAAACCTATTTCCTTTTTCTGTTATTGTGATTAATTATCGTTAATTGAGATTTGATGTAGAGATCTGGTGCTTAATTAAGGTTAATTGTGAGTTTAGAATTTAATTGAATCATGATAAGAGAAATCGAATCATAAGATATGTTGATGGACTACTCCCTGGGCCTTACATGATCCACTGTATATACACCCCCATTAGCCCAGTCACACTCATTCTTTTTTGTGCAAAATGAACTAAACAAAACAATCTCCATGGACCTTGGGCTCACGAATTCCTGTTCTCACCCCCTGAATGCCCACGCACCACTCTCATTTTTGGTGCAGTTTGGAATTGTACAAAAACAACTTTGGGCCATAACCAGTGGGCTCTGCGCCCTTCACTTTTCCTACACCATCAATTTCACATTAAACCCCCCTGTGTACATATTTTTCTCCATTAGATTAGTTGTTTTAACTAGTTTTGTTTCCTATTTCTTTCATGTAATAAAAACATAAAAATCGAATATTTTGTTGCTAGTTTTTGCATGATAAAATCGATAATAATAAAAACATGTACTATTTTCCGTGTTAGATTTAATATTTTGTACACAGTTTTGTTCTATTGTTTTAGATAAAAATGCCATGAAAAATAATATTCTTGTTAGATTTTGTTCTTAGAATTTAATTAGAATTTTACCTCTATTTTGTTTCATAATCTGATTAAGCGACTTTGTTCGCATTTCCTTGTTATTTCTAATAAGTGTGCTAGCTTGTGCAAGGTACTTTGAGAGAGTTCGATTGCGAATCGATTGCGTTGTGTTCCACTTTATTTGTGGGACACAAACTTATTCCTGATCTCTCATCCATTGAGATGTATATTCTCGTATTGTCTGGATTGTGTTTCTCGCAGGTAGCTTGTGTGGTTGTGTCTGATACGCACCACATAGTGGTTGTGATTTATTTTCACACTGCATCGCTTTGACGCTTATGCTGGACTCCTGGCTCTGCTGGATGTTAGATTACGTGAAGTTTCTTAGTTCTGCTTGCGTTGCTAGCTCACTGCGGATTTGCTATCCGCTCGGTATCCCCTTTGTCCTTTTTACTCTTTCGCGCACCATACCTTGCCATGAGAAGTAGGGTAGGCATGCAGCATCATATTTGCCATGAGAAGTAGGACCTAGGCATTCATCTGGCCAAGCCCTCGAAAGAGGCTCTGTTTTTGTTTGTTTACTGCTTTCAGTCTATTTCCAGTTATTGTCTTGTTCAACCGTCTCGGAGGACTTTCCCCGTGGACGGTGGCTTCGGAGGACTTTCCCCGTTAGCTAGAACATTTATTTCTAGTTATTGTCTTGTTCATCTGTCTCGGAGGACTTTCCCCGTGGACGGTGGCTTCGGAGGACTTTCCCCGTTAGCTAGAACATTTATTTCTAGTTATTGTCGTGTTCATCTGTCTCGGAGGACTTTCCCCGTGGACGGTGGCTTCGGAGGACTTTCCCCGTTAGCTAGAACGTTTATTTCCCGTTATCGTCTTGTTCACCCGTCTCGGAGGACTTTCCCCGTGGACGGTGGCTTCGGAGGACTTTCCCCGTTAGCTAGAACGTCTCCCTAGTTCCCAGGTCACTACTTCGGTAGTTTGCTTGCTTTACGAGCTGAGCTCGTTTGTGTGTTGCATTTGCATTGTTTACTACTTCGGTAGTTTGTTTGTTTCTCGAGCGGAGCTCGATTGTATGCCATATCTTTGTGATGCTTGTTCACTATCTTCTTATCTGCTATGCCTGTTAGTACGTTATCTTTGTGATGCTTGTTCACACACTTGCACATGTATGCCTGTTACATGTTGTTCGCGATGCCTGTTCGCGTTATCTTTGTGATGCTTGTTCACACTTGCACATGTATGCCTGTTACGTGTTGTTTGCGATGCCTGTTCGCATTATCACTTGTGATGCCTGTTCACACACTCACATTCGTGTATGCCTGTTACATGATTGTCTTTCTATCTGCGATGCCTGTTCGTATGATATCTTTGCGATTCCTGTTCGCCTGTTCTTATCTGTGATGCCTGTTCACATGCCATGTTTGCTAGGATCTTTGTGACGCTCCTTGTTTGCATGCTCCCTTAGGGTGCTCGGTTCCGTTTCTCTAGGAGACGCGAATCGAGATAGAAACAGAAACTTTTGGGCCGAACTACGGCGCTCTGACTTCTCCATTGCACATTGGAGGTACGTAGGCATAGGGTACGAACACCCTAGCGAGCGATCTTTTCTCTTTTCCTTTATTTTGTTCGGCCTTTTCTTATCTTATTTTCCTATTATTTGCATGTTTCCTCTTATTTGTACATCTTCCATTGCATGTTTCCTTTTACACATAGCATGATACACACACACATACCCTTAGATTAGAAAATTAGCAAGAATGGATCCTGTGGAGTACCACAGACGTGAGGGGTGCTAATACCTTCCCCTCACGTAACAGACACCTTTACCCTTTCTCTGAGACCATTGCTTGTTATTTGGTTTTCTTCGATATTTTCCATTCCTGTATGTAGGATAAATAGATGTTCGATGGCGACTTCATTGTATTTGTTTCGATGAGTTTTCCAGTTGCTTCAGCTGGCGACTTCACTGGGGACACCTGAGTGTCGTTCCTAGTTCTTGCTTTATTCCTTTTCTGTGGGTGTTTGTGTGTTTATTGTTATCATCATTGTATATACTGCTTGCATGCATTTGCATCTATGTGTTTACCGCTTTCCATATTCTGGATATACTGCTGTGCTGGCTGGTTGTTTTTCTTGGCGGGCGGGATGTTATTGTGAGGTAAAAGGTCCATTACCCAGACCAAGTATACACTTAGATTAGCGTGGATAGTTATGTTGGCTCTCGTGGCGCTTGGCACGTAGAGTTAGCATAGCATACCACAACCAGGAGAGAACTCGGTGAGGCGATCTCTGTCCGGCATGCTTATTGCCGTAGGCAGGCGCTCTCATTGTTTGTTCGAAATTCCTGGCGACCATTAGGGACATCCTGTGTGTGTTTAGGATTCCTACCTGTGAGGTTTGGGATGGGACAGGAAACCGTGGCTCCTACATACCATTTACTTCTCCAGATTTGGGGTCGGACCTTTATTTGGTCTGTTCTCATTGTGCCCGATATTTTGGTATTCTGAAACGACGGCGGAGCTTTGATCCTGTTACTTTTGGTTCTATTCAGAAGTGGTACAACAGAAATGCTTCTACCAACGGTTAATTGGTTCTTGTTGATCTGAAACTATGCCGAACCTTTGAACCTATGTCGTGTGATTTTGCGGCAGTGCAACTATATCCAGTATTGTGGTTCCCATCACTTTGCATCATTGCATATTTACTTTTGAAAAAATGATGTACAAAAAATAACTAGCATACATGTTCCTTTCATTTCCAAGGAATCATATCTTTAAGTCTCGTGCCGAGCTTTTCCATCTCTTGCTTGCTAAAAAATCAAAACACGCGAATTCCTTGGAAATTGAATGAACATGGCATTGCATTCATATCATGCATCTCATACATTTCATGCATAACAAGTGTTCAGGGTCGAGGATCTCTTATTCAGACTTGATACTCTCACTAGATTCAGAGACTCGACTTGTTCTTATTGTGTGTTCAAAGATCAATCATGAAACAACTTTGTGGGTTGACCAAGAAGAAAGCTCAGTTGGGGGTATTGATAAGGATGAATCTTATGCTCATTTGCTTCCATGCTTGCTTTATTTGCAACTGGTTAAGCTCCGTATTGTGTGGATGTCTATAAATTCATTGCTTGATGATGATGACACTAGGTGTGAGTTCTATTCTGGGGCACCTGGTCGTGATGTTAGTATCTACAAGTCTTTGAAATTGCTTGGGGCTCCCGCACGAGGGATAAGCAAGACATTGTCTATCTTGAGCATTGCGCCATTTGCATTGCTCAAATCCCTAAAGCACTTACAAATTCCGTGTGACTTTGTCAGAATCTACTGCCAGACAGTAATCAAGAGTGTTCTACAGAGGCACCTCACATTCTCAAGGTTCTGCTTCATATTTTGAGTCACCTCATCCTCTTCCAGGAGTTTCCTTGTCTGTAGCCTTCGCATGTTAACCGAGACGGAAAGAGTAAGAGAAACAAGCTGATGAGAATCGTAATGCCTTGTATCTGAGTTAGGTCCTTGCTTGTGGGAATTTCAGTTGGTTAAGATTCGTGCTTTGGGTGTTTCTCACCACAGATAGCTCTCCTGGTTTCGATGACAATACTCGGTGTTTTCCATGCTGGGGGAACCCTGATCATAATGTCAAGCTTTACAAGGTGTTGAAGTACAAAAAGTCCAGAACTTGCTCGATGCAGAGATGTTTGAGTTTATTCATAATGGTTTCTACTTGTCAATCCCATTTCATCTACTGCAAGTAGAATGTTTGTTCTTCCTCTAGGAGTAGCTCATGAGAATCACATGCAATTGGTACTGCCAGAGGTTTCCTTCACAACAAATGTTGTGTGTTCCAAGTATTGACTTTGATAGCCAAGCGTAGAGGCTATTATTGTTGTTCACCGATAGCAATACAAGTTTCCTCCACTCATGATGATGTTTTTTGTTTCAGCAGCTATATTTAGGGCTCCCGACCGAGGGTTAAGCAAGACTCCGTGTTCTTGAGTTCGCATCATTGGCAGCTCAAATCCCTAAAGCATTCATAAAATCCAGTCGCTGTTTTTTAGGGCTCCCGACCGAGGGATAAGCAAGACTCCGTGTTCTTGAGTTCGCATCATTGGCTGCTCAAATCCCTAATGCATTCGCAAACTTCAGCAGCTATATTTGGGGCTCCCGACCGAGGGATAAGCAAGACACCTTGTATCTTGAGTTTGTGCACCCCTGGCACAACTCAAATCCCTAAAGCTGAGCATTTACAACTTTTGTACGACTTTGCCGAAATCTTCTTCCAAGAAGCAATCTAAAGTGTTCTGACGTAATGCTTGGTGTGCTTTCCACACTGGGGGTACTTGGTTATCTGATCGGAGGCTGTCAGTCATTCAAAGACAAGGTTCAAGACCTGATTGGCTCAAAAGCTATCACGTTCGCACTTGAAGTCCAGAATTGAAGTTCTCATTTGACTTAGCGGATCTTCTGAAGCAATAAGTCCATACGGAGAGGATCTCCTCAACATTGGCAATTCCTGAATCATCATGCATGTTCATGTTTAAGCTTTCTTATTTTGTTCAATTCTGTTTGTATGCAAAACTTGTTTGTTTTTGAACTATAATCATAATGCATTGGATATGTTTGTCTTGAAAAAATCCATTCGCTTTTGCTCTTATATGTTTTTCTTTGCTTTTTGCGATACCTAACTCTTGTTAATAAAGCATGATAACTCCGTAGGGAGAATGATGAACACAATACCAATAACCTCAAATGGTATGCTTTTGAGTAGAACCTTGTTGATGATGTACAGGCATTGTTTCAAATTCCCAAACACTGGAGATATAAGGGAGTGAAACCTTCGTTAACCCCTCTGAGCCTTCGAAGTAGGAGTTTTCTTTTCTATACGAAAAAACCCTCACATTTAACCCAGGGGCGGGTAGTGTTCAATTAACCTGATCAAGCATTCAAAATTCATCAAGAGCATGCATCTAAGGATACAACAATGGTTATCCCTCACATCAGGAGGACGAAATGTCAAAACCACAACGGTTATCCCTCACCTCAGGAGGTCGAGACATCAAATTTATCCCTCACATCATGAGGTCGAGACCAACATCAAAGCCGCTGTGGTTTATCCCTCACATCAGGAGGTCAAAATATGACAATACCACAATGGTAATTCTTCATCAATCAAGGACTCAGGCAGTCACAATCCCTTCCAACAAATCTGAGATTCAGGATCACACGACTTGTTCAAAAAAAAAGGAAAAAAAGAATGAAGGAAAAAAATGAAAAAGCCCGTTAAGTCAACAAGTTGAAAACATGTGACTTAGGCAAAAATTAGGGCATCCCGCTGGAAATACAAATCAAAATTCAAAAGAATTTGTCCAGGAAAAAGTTAGGGAAACCAAAAAAAAAAAAAGCACAGCAAAAGTGAAAAACAAGGATTACAAAATAAGAATCCTCATCAAAAGAACAAAGTCGTGTGATCAGACACCAAAAACAAAAGGTAAAGTGACTGCCATATCCGAACGCCTCATTTATTCCTCAATTATATCAAACTCCTCTTGAAAGATGAATGCTTATGTCAAGTTAACTGAACTTAAGACTGGAGAACATCACGAAGGGGGTGGGCACCAAATAATTTGAGCCTAAAAATCCTTTTTTTTCTTAAACCGTGAACCTGGCCACGTTACGACCCTTAAAAGTCCTAATTGAAGCAGAGTTAATTCAAAAGCAGACTATACACGAGGTAAGCTGACTCCTAGGAGATCCGCTAAACGCTTGAGTTGGTATCACACCATCTTTTCTTTCATAACAAAAAATCGATGTTACGACATCCTTTCAAAAAGTTTTTTTTAAACTTCAAGACAAACATACTCTTTGCATTAGAATTATATTTCTCATAATAAACATTCTTTGCATATGAACAAGTGCCCGACATCAAGAAAGTTTCTATCATGAACTTCAGATGAAAAGTTTTATCCTCCCGAAGGACGAGTTGTCTTTTGAACTCCGTTGAGCAGAGGCAAGAATATCTCATATTCTGAAGGGCATAAAAGCATTTGATTACTTTATCGCGTGAGTTTTCAATCCATCTGAGGCAATCAGGTCAAGATTCGAAGAATCTCTCAAAGTGCTAAGCAATCATGGGCATTCACCTAAGCGCAGTCGAAGCTACCTCCAATACAAGTCAGGCAAGGGCATGGTTCCAAAATTCATGATACTGGGGCAAGTGTGGCTATGATAGCACGAATCTCGAGAAGTCCTTACGAGACGAATTTCTTCAAAGTCCCTACAGGCTGGGGCAAAGCACTATGCAATAACTTTTTCTTCTCATCAAGAGGTGTTCAGTTTAAAGTTCAGGTGTGAGCTAAACAACTTATGAACTCGAAGACCATTGAAAAGTCAGGGTCGTCATCTTTAACATTGATCTGAGACTGAAAGTCCAATACTTGTTGGCATCCTCACAATCATACGAATATGCAGAACACTATGAAAGCCAATGCCTGTTTGGTCCCTTTGAAGTCAACACTTGCTTGACCCCTTTAGCCCACTTCCTGGTGGCACTCTCTCGGAAAATCAATGTCTGTTTGATGCTCTGGCCGGTACTTGCTTGGTGGTCCAATCTTTGCCTGCCTCTTAACTCCTTGAATCCGTTGTTTGTTTGGAAAGTTTCAAAGCCAAGAGGTCAGACAATCTGTTTGCTCTTGCATTTGCCCATTGTGGTTGAGCATCACTATCCTCTGCCTTATGAGGAAACCTCGTGAAGATTTCATGCTATATCTTGGGGCATTTTGATCTGTTTATCTCGCAGGTACATCCTTTTGAGCACACCATGTCAGCGTAGTGGCGAATCTAGCCAAGCGAGAGATCCTCATTCCCCAGCTGAGTACATTCAGATGAGACTTTCTTTGTTCCAAGATTCTCATATCCTCGGTAAAGCACACCTTGATGCATTCTCCATGCTCCGAAAGTCTTATTCCCCGGCAAAATGCTTTCTCCCCAGTTGAGTCATGATAGGATGGTATCTGATTCCCTAACGGTTGTTAATGAGGTTCCTTGCCCGAATTCCTCGTTCTCCCCAGTAGGGGTTTTCTCTCCCCAACAGATTGACCTGTTTTCCCCAGGAGAGTCATCTCATTCCCCAGTGGAGTTATCTTAACAAAAGGTTCTTATGCCAAGTTTCCTTATCTCCAGCAGATTCCTGATCCATCTTTGCAAGCTTATAATGATGACCCTTGGTCACTTATCTTGTCCTCCCCGCAGAGTTCCATATTCTCTCCAGGACTTCTTCAGCAATTCAGCGCTCCTCCGCTGTTTCCCTAAGCAGCGTCTGAATCATGCATCATTTGCATAGCATTCTCAAAAGCGTGTAGCGTCTTCCTTCTCCGGAACGTTATTCCATAAACATTCATACATGCATCATGCATAAATCATATCATATTTGTTTCTTTCTACAGGAAAGTTATCAAGTTTCAAAAAGCCTCCCAGAGAGCAACTCGCCTAATCATTACAGGCGCTTATCCTGATGTCTTAATCAGAAGAAGTTTGTTTTCCTATCTTGACATCGTCAGATCAGTTGAATGCATTCTTATTCCCGATGCCCTCAAATCGGTTAAAGATATTTGTTCCTATCCTGATTCCAGTTCAGTTGAAGGAACCGCCTCCGGATCTCCCAAGATCTTCCTAAGGAGCAAGCCTGCTGATGCATCAGATCAGTTGGAAATATCTACGTCCTGACGATTTATTTTCGTTCAGAAGAAGAACTCATCTGCCCAGTCCTGATGCTTACTATCAGTTGAAGATGTTTTCTTTTCCCGGCGTACACAGTTCGGAAGAGATATCCGTTCCTATTCCTGATAAATCAGACTTTCAGTTGAGGGAACCGCCTCCGGATCTCGTCGATCTTACGAAGGAGCAAGCCACTGATGCCCAGATCAGATGGAGATATCTACCTGATTGACTTTGTCATTCAGATGAGGATTGTTCTACTTATTTTCTAGCATCGAGTCCAGATCAGTTTAAAGGCATTCTTTTCCCGGCGTACACAGTTCGGAAGAGATATTGTTCCTATTCCTGATAAACCAGACTTTCAGTTGAGGGAACCGCCTCCGGATCTCGTCGATCTTACGAAGGAGCAAGCCGCTGATACCCAGATTAGTTGGAATATCTGCCTGATGATTTAATTGCATCAGATGGAGATGTCGCCTTGGTATCCAGACCAGAGATACTTACTACCCGTTGATGCCCAGATCAACCGGAATATCTCATTTCGATTCCCAGATTGACCTAGACATCTATCCCCAATACCTGTTTGGAAGACATCTACTACGTCTGATACCCTGATCAGTCGAAGATGTTCCTTCTCTTGATGCCCAGATCAATTGAAGTTTTTTTTTCCCCCTGCCTGTGGGGTTGCCTGTTTCTTCTTATCGCAAGTTGGAACTACTTAATTATCCAGATCAATTGAGGTTTTTTCTCCCTGCTTGCGGGGTGGTACGTTCCTTCTTATTGCAAGATGGAGTCTTCTGTTGATCAAGAGCACAAATTTTCGAGTTCATTCTGGTATTCAATCTCCTTCCACCTTGACGCTTCGAAAATTTCATTTCTCACTCGTCAGGTTCAAGAAGTTTGAATAGGGGCAGCTGTTGCACCCCAAAATTTGCCCTCTTTTGTATGCTATAAGTTATGGTAGACGTTTATTTCGTCGGCCACAAATCAAAGAAAAATGATAAAGAACTTTTGTTGTTTCGAGATCATTAAGTAAAGGAATTAAGGCATGTGAGGTGACTTGCAAAGGAATTAAGTCATGGTACAAGGTTATGGGCTCACGAAGGGCATTGTCTTCAAGACGCTATTATGCTTCCAATTTCTTGGTGGTTTACATTGTACAAGTTTGGTTTGAATTAAGGCACCAAGATTGAGTCCATTGAAGTTTGCAAATTGATTGAGATCTATTCACAGAAAATATTCATTCGAGTATTGATGCAAATTCCATTCAATTTCATTCAATCATTCATTCAAGATCTACATATCACTGTGTTCATCATTGCTCAAATACATTCAAATGCAAGAGAGGTCCATTACAACATAATTCAAAAGCCCAAATGATATCCATTATTTTTACATTCAAGTCCCATAAATCAAGTTTCTAAGTCCAATTATATACCAAAGTCCATACACTTCATTACAAAAATTATACAAAAAAATCATGTTCAAAATCTAATTCCTTCATTACATCCTTCCAAATTCTTTCCAACATTCAAACTCATTACAAAATTCAAATGTCCAATACATTACACCATATCATATCCAAGTCCAAACTTATTACAAAGCCCACTCATTCAAGCCCATGACAGAGATACCAAAAAATGCAAAAAAGGGAAAATGGGTTCAACAATTCCCAGCCCTGCCCTGCATCTAGAAAAAACCAACTTGCAGTCGTTAACAAAAGAACCTCAGCCCTGCACTCATGGACAGAAATACCGGCTCAGCATATGAGTGCTAACAGAATTTCAGAAGGAAAAAAGAAGATTGGATTCATCAACAAAAAACTCAGAGAACAAAAAACAAAAAAGAAGAGAAAAGAGAAAAAAACAAGAAAATCAATAACAAAAACTCAGGGAGACGTAACAAACTTCGACTCTCCAATTCCTCTTCCCGGATTCACCATCTTCATCGTTCTTCATTATCTTCATCATCCTTCATCATCTTCATCTGACCATTTTCAATATTCACTGCAAAAATCATCACAGGAAAAATCTTCAATCTCAACCAAATCACCATAACCGAATTCGCTCCCACCTTTCAATCTCTCTCCATCATCTTCAATAACCCTTCAATCCTCTCTTGAATCTTCATAACCAACTCCACCATCGATCATCCATAATCTTCTTCATCTTCACACTGAATTTCTTCAATCATCTCCAATTCATCACCATCAATCATCTCCAATTCAGCAACCTTGATCTTCTCCAATCTTCATCTTCAACTACCTTCTCTGAAAAAATCTCCAGAAAATATTCATCCACCAACCTTCGTCCATAACCGCAACAACTCTACGCATCGGTATCGTTCATCATCATCAATTCAAGAACGGATAGAAAATCTTGCGTCATCATTGATCTTCACATCCTCAATCACCGATCTGCATCTGAGTGTTCTTCAACAAACCTTCATCGCAACTTGCGTCTTCATCTCAGAACTGCAACAACGAACGGTAGAAACACAAGATAACGCTAATCAAAACAACACGATAAGGATTGTACGAGAGTTCGGAAATCACAGAGAAGAAGATAAAGAGGACCTTGAATCGAGAACTCGTACCTAGGTCAAGAGAGATTGACGAGGATAGTGGCGAATGGAAGAAGAAGCTCGCTCGGAGAAGACTGATTTTCCGGCGCCGTCGCATTCGTTCATGAGATGGGCGAGTTGAATGGGAGGAGAAATTGAAGACGGAAAGGGGAAGCTCACCGTCGCGCCTTCGTGTTTGATCGGAGAGGAGACTCCGTCGCTGTCACGCCGTCGTGAGAGAGAGAAGGAGATGAGTCCAAGGAATCGCCGCCACCACTGTTTGTGAGATCGTGAGCGAGGAAGAAGAATTCCAAATGTCACGTAAACCTATTTCCTTTTTCTGTTATTGTGATTAATTATCGTTAATTGAGATTTGATGTAGAGATCTGGTGCTTAATTAAGGTTAATTGTGAGTTTAGAATTTAATTGAATCATGATAAGAGAAATCTGAATCATAAGATATGTTGATGGACTACTCCCTGGGCCTTACATGATCCACTGTATATACACCTCCATTAGCCCAGTCACACTCATTCTTTTTTGTGCAAAATGAACTAAACAAAACAATCTCCATGGACCTTGGGCTCACGAATTCCTGTTCTCACCCCCTGAATGCCCACGCACCACTCTCATTTTTGGTGCAGTTTGGAATTGTACAAAAACAACTTTGGGCCATAACCAGTGGGCTCTGCGCCCTTCACTTTTCCTACACCATCAATTTCACATTAAACCCCCCTGTGTACATATTTTTCTCCATTAGATTAGTTGTTTTAACTAGTTTTGTTTCCTATTTCTTTCATGTAATAAAAACATAAAAATCGATTATTTTGTTGCTAGTTTTTGCATGATAAAATCGATAATAATAAAAACATGTACTATTTTCCGTGTTAGATTTAATATTTTGTACACAGTTTTGTTCTATTGTTTTAGATAAAAATGCCATGAAAAATAATATTCTTGTTAGATTTTGTTCTTAGAATTTAATTAGAATTTTACCTCTATTTTGTTTCATAATCTGATTAAGCGACTTTGTTCGCATTTCCTTGTTATTTCTAATAAGTGTGCTAGCTTGTGCAAGGTACTTTGAGAGAGTTCGATTGCGAATCGATTGCGTTGTGTTCCACTTTATTTGTGGGACACAAACTTATTCCTGATCTCTCATCCATTGAGATGTATATTCTCGTATTGTCTGGATTGTGTTTCTCGCAGGTAGCTTGTGTGGTTGTGTCTGATACGCACCACATAGTGGTTGTGATTTATTTTCACACTGCATCGCTTTGACGCTTATGCTGGACTCCTGGCTCTGCTGGATGTTAGATTACGTGAAGTTTCTTAGTTCTGCTTGCGTTGCTAGCTCACTGCGGATTTGCTATCCGCTCGGTATCCCCTTTGTCCTTTTTACTCTTTCGCGCACCATACCTTGCCATGAGAAGTAGGGTAGGCATGCAGCATCATATTTGCCATGAGAAGTAGGACCTAGGCATTCATCTGGCCAAGCCCTCGAAAGAGGCTCTGTTTTTGTTTGTTTACTGCTTTCAGTCTATTTCCAGTTATTGTCTTGTTCAACCGTCTCGGAGGACTTTCCCCGTGGACGGTGGCTTCGGAGGACTTTCCCCGTTAGCTAGAACATTTATTTCTAGTTATTGTCTTGTTCATCTGTCTCGGAGGACTTTCCCCGTGGACGGTGGCTTCGGAGGACTTTCCCCGTTAGCTAGAACATTTATTTCTAGTTATTGTCGTGTTCATCTGTCTCGGAGGACTTTCCCCGTGGACGGTGGCTTCGGAGGACTTTCCCCGTTAGCTAGAACGTTTATTTCCCGTTATCGTCTTGTTCACCCGTCTCGGAGGACTTTCCCCGTGGACGGTGGCTTCGGAGGACTTTCCCCGTTAGCTAGAACGTCTCCCTAGTTCCCAGGTCACTACTTCTGTAGTTTGCTTGCTTTACGAGCTGAGCTCGTTTGTGTGTTGCATTTGCATTGTTTACTACTTCGGTAGTTTGTTTGTTTCTCGAGCGGAGCTCGATTGTATGCCATATCTTTGTGATGCTTGTTCACTATCTTCTTATCTGCTATGCCTGTTAGTACGTTATCTTTGTGATGCTTGTTCACACACTTGCACATGTATGCCTGTTACATGTTGTTCGCGATGCCTGTTCGCGTTATCTTTGTGATGCTTGTTCACACTTGCACATGTATGCCTGTTACGTGTTGTTTGCGATGCCTGTTCGCATTATCACTTGTGATGCCTGTTCACACACTCACATTCGTGTATGCCTGTTACATGATTGTCTTTCTATCTGCGATGCCTGTTCGTATGATATCTTTGCGATTCCTGTTCGCCTGTTCTTATCTGTGATGCCTGTTCACATGCCATGTTTGCTAGGATCTTTGTGACGCTCCTTGTTTGCATGCTCCCTTAGGGTGCTCGGTTCCGTTTCTCTAGGAGACGCGAATCGAGATAGAAACAGAAACTTTTGGGCCGAACTACGGCGCTCTGATTTCTCCATTGCACATTGGAGGTACGTAGGCATAGGGTACGAACACCCTAGCGAGCGATCTTTTCTCTTTTCCTTTATTTTGTTCGGCCTTTTCTTATCTTATTTTCCTATTATTTGCATGTTTCCTCTTATTTGTACATCTTCCATTGCATGTTTCCTTTTACACATAGCATGATACACACACACACATACCCTTAGATTAGAAAATTAGCAAGAATGGATCCCGTGGAGTACCACAGACGTGAGGGGTGCTAATACCTTCCCCTCACGTAACAGACACCCTTACCCTTTCTCTGAGACCATTGCATGTTTTTTTGGTTTTCTTCGATATTTTCCATTCCTTATTGTAGGATAAATATATGTTCGATGGCGACTTCATTGTATTTGTTTCGATGAGTTTTCCAGTTGCTTCACACGCCCAGTGGGACAGTGTCACGCGGATTGTTTTAATCAATTGTTTTGTTTTTGTCTAGACAATATCAAGACCTTGTATGAACCTTAGGAACGGTAAATTAAAAGACAGTGCACAACCGATTCCCAAACGAAGGTACAACAGGAAAATGGCTGTTACGGCCAGTGCAGGGGGTAATCAAGATCCCCCACAAGGTTCAGGATCAGGAGCGGCAAATTCGACTTCTACTCAAGAAGCACGAGATGCAACGGGTCCAAATGGATCGAGACCTGCAGATAATTCCCAGACTATGCCTGAAAATAATACAGCACCCTCAGGGACTGTTCCAGTTTCAATGTCGACAACCGCACCCTCATCCACAAGTGCAGAGGACGTATTGTTTGCCTCGACAAATGCTGCAAACAATTTATTTGGTCAAGGTACAAACTCCGCTTTCGAATGGAGACCAAATAATCCCTACGGAATGCCATACCCACATGGAACAGGCGTACGAGGGGCAGGACATATATATCCCCCAACTAACAATGCGGCATTTTCACCAAATGTTAGTTCAGTGGGTCGAAGTGCACATAACACTGGTTTCTCTACCCAGATGCCTCACTTTACCACAAATAACCAAGCAGCATTTCGACAAGAAATGGATGCAAGCAACCATGATATGGTAGGGGTTTTGGCCAGAGAACTAACTTCAGTCTTGAACCCACTAATGGCAAATGTTACTACGACAAATAGAGAAAACGTAGAAATTTTCCAAAAGATATCATCGCAAATGAATCGAATGGCAGAATTCATGGGAGTACCACCACCTAAAAGGAAAGACAAACAGCCTGTGAATCAAGAAGAGAGGCCTATTTTGGAACGTGTGCAAGATATGGTTCCCCCACCTAGGACGGTTCCTAGGGATATAGGCCCCTCACGAAGGACGGAGTCGTTCGAAAAGACTCCGGTAATTAACTTGGAGGATTCATGTCAAAGGATCGTCCCCTTTCGACAAGAAATGGAGGAAGAACGACCCAGATTGAGGATTTTGGGTAGGGACGATCATCCAGATGAGATTGTCCAAAGAGTCAGAAGAGAAAATCTGGCTACAGAAAATAATTTAACTGCCATGATAGAAAGGGTTATGGCCAATAATGGCCTTAGTACTGGACTCAGACGTCCAAATTATACATCCCCTATATCAGATTATATCATGCAAACAGAATTGCCTAGGGGAACTAAGGTTCCTAAATTCACAAAATTTTCTGGCGAAACTAATGAGTCAACTGTGGAACATATTGCTAGATATTTAACAGAAGCAGGAGACTTAGCGGGAAACGAGGATCTAAGGATTAAATATTTCCCTAGTTCGCTGACAAAAAATGCGTTTATTTGGTTCACAACTTTGCCACCAAATTCGATAGACGCATGGGCATACTTGGAAAGGTTGTTCCACGAGCAATTCTACATGGGTCAAACTAAGATAAGTCTGAAAGAATTGGCCAGTGTTAAAAGAAAATTCGTAGAGACAATTGATGACTACTTAAATAGGTTCCGCCTGTTGAAATCAAGATGTTTTACAACGGTTCCGGAACATGAACTCGTCGAAATGGCTGCGGGTGGTTTGGATTATTCAATAAGAAAGAAACTAGATACCCAAAACCTCAGGGACATGGCCCAATTAGCAGATAGGGTTCGACAGGTCGAACGCCTGAAGGCGGAAAAAGCTAGGGCAAATAAAAGCTATAAGAAAGAAAGAGTGGCGTACGTCGAAGCCGAGAATGTTGATGAGGAGTCTTTCAATGACTCATATAGCCCTGAAGAAGTCGAAATAAACTTGGCTGAATTAAAAGAAGCGCCAGTAGAAAATGATAAGAATGATAGGTTCCCTAAGAAAACTTATACATTTGACATTACCAAATATGATGAAATATTTGATTTACTGGTAAAAGATGGCCAAATGATACTACCCCCAAATTCCAAAATTCCTCCGTTGGAACAACGGAAGAAAAGAGGTTTCTGTAAATATCATGGTTTTTTAGGCCATAAAACTTCTCAATGTTTTCTTTTCAGGGATCTAATTCAAAATGCTCTCAATGATGGAAGGTTGAAGTTTGCTGACAAAACCAAGAATCAAATGAGGGTAGATTCAAATCCTCTAAACATTGCTGACGCTAGCCTCTGTGAGGTAGAAGATATCAACATGGTGGAGGCGTCTGAAGTCGAAGTTCTAGAAACTAAATCAAAGTTCAATGGAAAGCAGGCTACTGAAAGCCTAAATGGTGACATAATCTTCAATACTGATGTTGAAGAATCTTCCAAGGCAGAGATAACTGAAGCCTCGAAGGAAGAAAGCAGCGAGGCCACTGAAGACCTTAGGATGAAACTCCAGAAAATACAAATCTCTGAAGTTCCTCCAGTAGCAGTTAACATGGTCAGTGCCAGACGCCCAGTGTCTGAGTTTGGCGAATTAGAGACTTGGTTAACAAGGCAAAATGGGGACATCGAAGCTCCACAAAAAACTGAAAGCCTCAAAGAATATCTTTGGAAATGTCACGAGAGAAGCGGTGGTAAGCAATGGATGTGTCCAAGGTGCTCGATCATGCTGAATCGAAGAGTCGAAGCCAACTTCGAGAGGGCTCGGCGCGAAAGATGGGAACATCCAAGAAGAGAGCCAAATCCCCTGCTACAACTATATCCAAAGATGGATGAAAGCTTGGTAGGATTTTTGGTCAGATGCCACAAAGGAAACACTGAAGTTGCTCTGTGTCCCAGATGTGGGGCAGTCTATGATGAAAGACTCGCACGATCATTCGAACGCATATACTGCCATATGAGTAAGGAAACTCAGGGGTTGTGTCCTAACCTTTATGGTTTCGACATATGGACTCCGACAAAGAGGCCTGATAGTCCACACCCTAGAGCTCGAAGAGTGACTTTCAAAGTCCCTGCGAATGCACCCAGGGATAGGTGGATACAAGCTGATGCAAGAACCAACAAATGGCGAAGCTGGGACCAAGGAGGAAGAACTGCAATGGCATATAGGAAACAATTTCAAAGACCAAATCGAGAGGCGAATCGATTGGAGAATTATAAAGGAAAAAACCCTATGTCTCGATCCCAGTGGAGAAGGCATCAGAGGATAAAAAAGTCTCAGAAGGAATACAGGCCAAGAGAAGTTGGAGAATCTAGTAGCAACCAAGTCTCATACCAGGGGGAAAAGTTAAACAAACCTCCGGTGGAACGCAGGTTGTTCGAAGCTGAGAAACTCTTAGATGAAGAAGAGAAGATGCGTTCAAATTCCTGGAAAGAAGAAGATAGAATGACAAATGATTTTGATTCCGATGGAGTGTCATCCATAAATCTTAATTGTAATGTAGTATCTGTACTCCCTCACGAGTTTAACCAGGAAGTTGAAGTGGAAGACTGCGAAGAGGCTGATATCGAAGAAATGACAAAACACAGACCTGTGTGTTACTATGTGCTGAATAATGGTGCAGTAGAAGAACAGAATGCTTTCTTCGAAAGACCAGATGAGGGTATGCGAAACCACTTGAAGCCACTTTACATCAGGGCGAAGATTGAGAATGTTGGTATTAATAAAGTCTTAGTTGATGGAGGAGCAGCAGTGAACCTAATGCCTCAATATATGCTGAAAAGAATTGGTATGTTCGATACAGATATAAGGCCACATAACATGGTCTTATCTAATTATGAAGGCAAAATAGGACAAACACTGGGAGTTGTTCAAGTCAATTTGACAGTAGGCTCAGTTACGAGGCCAACCATGTTTATGGTTATACCAGCAAAAGCAAACTACAACCTTTTGCTTGGTAGAGAATGGATTCATGGTGTAGCAGCTGTACCCTCAACAATGCATCAGAGGGTGACGATTTGGAGAGAAGATGGTATAGTGGAGAATATCGAAGGTGATCAGAGTTACTACATGGCTGAAGTCAACCAGGTAAATAGAACCAACTTCGATAGGAACCTGGCAAACATAGGTCCTTGTCATGCTGCTGAAGAGATGTATGCTCAAAATAGAAATGCATTGTACTATTTGACTTTGCATCCAAATGGATTCCAATGGGATAGAGAGATCATGGATGGTCCACCAGATCCAGCAACATTGGAGAATTATCAGACAGTACGGCCAACAGGCTGGGATGATGACGGTAATAATGTCTGAGTCTGTGTTCTTCGAAAAGATTTCGGCCTATGTGGCCGAGAACAAAAGAAAGGCGGCTCTCGAAGCCGAACTATCAAGTACAAAGATAGATACAGTTCCAATCAAGGAAGGAACAATAGAATTGGAGATACGTACGAGTTTCGAATTCCCCGAGGACACGGCTCCAGTTGAAGAGATCATAAGAGAAGAACCGAGTCAGAGGTTAGATGCAATATACGACGAAGAACCTTTGGGATTCGAGAAAGACCCTATGGCGTCGAACATAAAGATGTTGGCCCAAGATCCTCTTGAAGAAGTAAATCTTGGAGACAATGATCAAAAGAGAATAACATATATCAGCGCGAAACTAGAGCCTGAGTTGAAAGCAACGATCATCAAAATGTTGAAAGACAACAAAGATTGTTTTGCTTGGGATTATGATGAGATGCCTGGTCTCGGAAGAGACTTAGTCGAATTGAAATTACCAATAAAAGAAGGGAAGAAGCCAATAAAGCAAACTCCCAGAAGGTTCGCGCCAGAGATTCACTCGAAGATTAAGACAGAAGTCGAAAGACTCTTGCGTTGCAAATTTATCCGAACTACAAGGTATGTCGAGTGGATTGCTAATATAGTACCTGTAATTAAAAAGAATTGCTCATTAAGAGTATGCATAGACTTTCGTGACCTTAATGCAGCTACTCCTAAAGATGAGTATCCTATGCCTGTAGCAGAAATGCTAGTAGACTCAGCCGCAGGTTTTGAGTATTTGAGCATGTTAGATGGATATTCAGGATACAATCAAATTTTTATAGCAGAAGATGATGTATCCAAGACAGCATTTCGTTGCCCAGGAGCAATAGGCACTTACGAATGGATTGTGATGCCTTTTGGTCTGAAAAACGCTGGGGCAACTTATCAAAGAGCAATGAATTCTATATTTCATGACTTTATAGAAACATTCATGCAAGTGTATATAGATGACATCGTGGTAAAATCCACCTCGGGTATGAGTCATCTCGATCATCTAAGCCAATCATTCGAAAGAATGAGGAAATATGGCTTGAAGATGAATCCCCTTAAATGTGCTTTCTTTGTGCAGGCAGGTGATTTCTTGGGTTTCGTAGTCCACAAAAAAGGGATAGAAATCAACCAAAACAAGACAAAAGCCATTATGGAAACCAAGTCTCCATCCACGAAGAAAGAATTGCAGTCTTTATTGGGTAAGATAAATTTCTTGAGAAGATTTATCTCTAACTTAAGTGGACGCACCCAAGCTTTCTCGCCCCTATTACGGCTTAAGCAAGGAAAGTTCGAATGGAGTGCAGAACATCAAGAAGCTTTCGATCAAATAAAGCAATACTTGACGTGTCCACCAATTCTCATTCCCCCGAATGGGAAGAAGCACATGCGCCTGTATATCTCAGCATCAGATAAAACAATAGGCAGCATGTTAGCCCAAGAAGATGAGAACGGCATCGAAAGAGCCATTTATTACTTAAGTAGAGTACTCAATGATGCAGAGACTAGATATACTGATATAGAAAAACTCTGCCTTTGTTTGTATTTCTCTTGTATCAAACTTAAGTATTATATAAAGCCAGTTGACGTCTACGTTTCATCTCATTGTGATGTTATTAAACACATGTTATCTAAGCCAATACTACACAGTCGGATTGGCAAGTGGGCTTTAGCCCTTACTGAATATTCATTAATATTTCAGCCTCTCAAGGCAATGAAAGGTCAAATTGTGTCAGATTTCATTGTTGACCATGCGGTGGTTGAGAATCATCAGCATTATGTGGATTTGAAACCTTGGAAGCTATATTTCGATGGTTCAACACATAGAGAGGGTACTGGTGTTGGAATATTGATAATTTCTCCTGATGGAATTCCAACAAAGCTCAAGTATAAAATTGAAGGTCCATTATGCTCCAATAATGAAGCTGAATATGAAGCATTGATTGCTGGACTTGAGGCTTTGTTAGAATTGGGGGCAACCAGAGTCGAAATTAAAGGAGACTCCGAATTGGTCATCAAGCAATTGACAAAAGAGTACAAGTGCATCAAAGAGAATTTGATCATGTATTTTGTTATTGCAAATAGGCTACTCAAGAAATTTGAATATGTGGAATTAAAACACGTATCAAGAGTGAATAACCAGGAAGCAAACGACTTGGCACAATTAGCCTCAGGATATAAAGTATCAAAAGAAAAGTTGGAAGAATTGATTGAAGTAAGAGGAAGAGCAATGTTTACTAAACTTTCGCCAAGTGATCTGGAGAACTCACGATTGGGTTATGCCAACAAAGAACAATTCGAGGTACTGAATATAGATTCATTAACAGACACAGATTGGAGGAGTCCAATTATTAACTATCTGAAAAATCCTTCGACGGATACAGACAGAAAAATCAAGTATAGAGCCCTGTCATATTATCTGATGGGAAATGAATTGTTCAAGAAAACTCCTGAAGGGGTATTGTTAAAATGCTTGGGAGAAGCAGAAGCATACTTGGCTCTGTCGAACGTACATAGTGGGGCATGTGGTGCACATCAAGCAAGACACAAAATGAAATGGCTTTTGTTTCGATATGGGATGTATTGGCCTTCGATGTTAAAAGATTGCATAGAATTTGCAAAAGGGTGCCAAGAATGCCAAGAACACGCAGGTATCCAACACGCCCCAGCAAACGAACTAAGTACGATAGTAAAACCATGGCCTTTTAGGGGATGGGCACTAGATTTGATTGGAGAAATTCACCCCAAGTCCTCTAAAGGTCAAAGATACATTTTGGTGGGAATAGACTATTTCACAAAATGGGTCGAAGCAATACCGCTGGCAAATGTGGATCAAGAGGCTGTGATTGAGTTTATTCAAAAACATATTATATATAGGTTTGGAATCCCAGAAAGCATAACAACGGATCAGGGATCAGTCTTTACTGGACGAAAAATGCAAGACTTTGCCAGAGAAATAGGTTTCAAGTTATTTACTTCTACACCTTATTATGCTCAAGCAAATGGCCAGGTTGAAGCAGCAAATAAAGTAATAATTGGCCTTATTAAGAAACATGTAGGAAAGAAACCCAAGAATTGGCATAAGACTTTAGATCAGGCACTTTGGGCTTGTCGAACATCTCCAAAAGAAGCCACAAATACAACTCCTTTTCAGTTAACGTTTGGACATGACGCAGTACTTCCAATTGAGATATGTTTGCAATCAGTAAGAATACAAAGGCAAGCAGACATTCCTCCCAACGTATACTGGGAATTAATGATGAACGAGTTAGTAGATTTGGACGAAGACAGGCTTCGAGCATTGGAAATGATAAAGAGGCAAAAGGAAAGAGTGTCCAGAGCATATAACAAAAAGGTGAAAGGAAAAACTTTTGTTAATAATGATCTAGTTTGGAAAGTTATTCTACCTATAGATCGAAAGAATCAGGCACTTGGTAAATGGTCCCCACATTGGGAAGGACCCTTTCGAATCTTAAAAGTATTCTCGAACAATGCCAACGAAATAGAAGAGTTAGCAGAAGATCGCAGGATCTTAAGAGTGAACGGGAAATACTTGAAGAGATATAAACCTAGCATGCATGAAGTAAAGATTGCAAAGACGTAGACACTCAAAGTACTACGAAAAGCCAAAATGGTCAGGCATGTGTCAAAAGATACTTTACATTGATCAAAATGGCTTTAGAATCAGAAAGAATTATGGAAAGAAAAATCAAAACACCAAAACATTCTTTTCATTGCAAGCATGGAAATACATTTCATTACAAAAAGATCCAGAAATAGGATCTGAGATTACAAAAAGAGAGGAAGGCATAGACATATAAAAAGATTAAACCTAGACTCGCTAGTTAATTCTGGCGTCTAGACCTTCCAGAGATAGCACAGGAACAGGTTCAGCTTCGAACATGTCCCTAGCCCCAGAATCACGCATTCTTCTCACTACGCCTTTCTTGAGAAAAATGTAACTAAGGAGTCTCCCGTATGGAAGACAAGTTACACTTTCTCGACGGTCCACGCCGATAGCAACAGCTTTGACAAGACCTTTGAAGATCATCAAAGGTATGTTAATCTTTCTTCCCCGAATACCACAGAGAATAAACTCCAGATCTTCAACAATGATGTTATTCTCATCAATCACCCGAGGTTGAAAGTTGCCTACGAGCATTTGGTGCCAAATCCTGATGGTTTGTGCGCTGTAGCGATCACTATCCATGAGTGTTCTCAACATGATATGAGTAGTCATGCTAAGAACATTATCATCAAAAGTTGCTCCGGAGTTATTGCATCTTATGAGATTGGCAATAGTGGTGGGGGTAATGTTAAGGTGAGCATGTCGAACGGATGAATCAATGGTGGCTCTACCTTCAGGGTCCATGCGTAAAGACGCATTCATCCAAAACTCTACCACCATATCAGGGTAGATGGCACCCTCCAGGACTTCCTCAAAGTAGAAGTTCAGTTCCTGATTAGCAAAGAGATTTTCAATGTTAATGAAATGACGAACGAGTTCATCCTCATCAAGTCTGAACTCACCCTTGATGAGAGCTTTGATATCGTTAAAGGAGAGAATTCCAGCCATTTCAGGGAAAAATGGTGTTTGAGAGGAAAGAATTGTGTTTTCTCTTTTTTCTGTGTTTTGGTTTGGGGAAGAAATACTTGAATGAAGAAATAAAAGTGATATGGAACCCTTTATATAGAAGGAGAATACTGAAGGTTGGTTTTACATTTTTAATGAGTGATTAGACTGCGGTTCGTTTTTCAAAGTAAGAAGTTATGACCTCCGCCGTTTCCCGCCCTTGGAAGTTGAGAAGTAATCATTAAACTGATGCACGCACGTCTTAAAAACCGACGTTTTGGAGAAAATGACGTCACTTTTAATAATGATTATGGCTAGAAGAAGTGGAAACGTCAAGTCTAGAGGCAAGAGTGCTGCGAAGGATGTTCAGGTTCTACATGTTGTATTTAATAAAAGCACTGTAGGAAATCTAAAGATATATTTGGCAGAAAATTGAAAGATTTGTTAAAATTAATGCAAGCAAATATTATAGATAGAAATGGGAGTCAGGCGTACAAATATTATATGTCTCGATTACAAAATAAAAATCCAACAAATGAAACAAGATTGAAGACATCTAGCTAAAGTCCTCAGGGAGACCCCTTTTGATCTTCAGATATTGAGTTTCCCATGAGGACATTCGAAGTTCAATTAGTGCCCTTTGTTTCTTCAACTTTTCGATCTCTGGCACTAACTTCTGTGCAGTCTCGAAATGTTTGATTCCTGACTGCACCAGTTGTCATACCCCAAAATTTACCCGATATAATTCACATCTTTTAATTTGTTTAAGGGTATTGAAATTAAGAGTCATGGGGTTTAACATATCTATTGTTAAACCCAACCTCGTATGAAACCTTTGATCAAGTTTAGGTGTGTATTTAGCAGGTACCTAGGCCCGATTGATAGCCCACGTATCTCGTTCTAGAGATTTCTCTTTTTATCATCCTTGTGGATATTACACTACCATCATTTACTTAGTTTATGATTATTTGAATTGTTACTAAAGATCATTAACTTTTAAAGAAGGGGGTGTATTCAGAAAAAAGGGGTGTGCTTTGAGCCCAATCAAAATTGAAGCCCACTTAGAAATGTTTGTAAATATTAATCATTTCTATTAATTTTTGGTTTATTTTAGTTAATTATAATGGAATATTATTCTAGGATAATTACACTAATGCTCATTTAGAATATGGTATTAATAATTATTGATAACTATTATTAATATTATTATTAATAATATTGTTAGTTATTGTTATCAAGTATTATTATTATTATTAAGGGTATCATTTTTAATGGGTTGTTATTATCAGATTAATAAGAATTAAGGAAATAGGTTGGGTTTAGTGGCATGCTGGGACAGAGAGAGTCAATCGGATAGTGGGTCAAGGCAGGTCGGGCCGCGTACGAATCAAGGGTGGACCGGGTCAACCCGACCCGTGTCCTGTTCATCTTCTTCTCAGCAGAAACCCTAGTGGCGCAGCCAAACCCTAGCGGCCGCCACTCCTCAAACGCAAACTCTAAGCCCAAATCCATGAAAGCAAGTTGGAAGTAAATCAAATGCCATCGAATCTTAACGTACTTAAACAAGAATCAAATCTTAACATAAAAATGAAAACAAATTTTATTAAGTCAATGACAGAATCAATTACAAAGGAATCAAGATCTAAAACCTAATTGAATCAATCTAATTTTTCCTAAATCTAACCTAAACCTAAGTATAAAAGAAAAAAGAAGAAACAGTAGAGGGGGGACGAAATTTTTGGGAGGGAGAGAACTTGCGCCGCCGTGAATTCAAAACTTCCTCTTCATCAGCGTAACCTGCAAGAAAACAGAGAAGAAGAAAGGGATTAGCAAAGCAATCGGAGCTTACGCATTCCTGGAAATCAAGATCGAAAGGTAAATCTTGATCCACTTAGCTTTTAGGATTGAATGTGATATTCACTTGTTGTTGTCTTGTTTGTGGTTCTGGGCTAGCATTAAGACACCGTCGCGTCGGCTGCCGTGCCGATTCATGGACGCCGCCACACGCCTATAAATACCACCGCGTTCGTTCTTGGGTTAGCGTCTTTGTGTTTCTCAGCTTGTGCATGTTCTGGGTTTCTTTTAGGTGTATGTATGAATGATAGAGTGAGAACAAAGGGAGAGGGAGGGCCGAAGAGAGATGTGAGGAATTGTGATAATGTTTTTTTCTCTGTTGTTGAATCGAAGAGAGAAGTGGGGAGGATTAATGGGGAAGTGTATGCTGGGCATTGGAAAAGACAAAGAAAAGAGATAAGGTTATCTCTACACACCGGATGGCCGCGCGACATGTGGCCACTACCAGGCCACATGATTGGCTCGTGCTTGGAATGATAACCCCCTTGCTTTACCATAGTCTCTCATCCAGTATCACATCTGGACCGTTGTTTAAAAATAGGACTAAGATCCAACCGTTCATCGTCCGCGAGAGTGTACCCTAACCGGCCATGGTGCCACACTAAATCCTAGCCTCAATAAACCAAAACAATTTTGATTAAAATATTTGTTTTAATTAATTCTTTTAATATATTGTTTATATATTAATAATTATTTTTATAAATAAAAATTAATATGTGATATTTGTATTAAAATGCCAATTTGTTGTCCGTGCCGATTAAATCGATTAATCGCTATGGGCAATAATAATTTTAATTAAAATGTTTATTTAATTAAAATATGATTAATTTCTATTTAGTTAGTTAAATGGTTTCAACTATCCTCATTGGTTGCGATGATTAACTATTCAATTTCATCATTTCAAATTCCTTATTTTTTTTAATCGAATTAATCGGTTGCGAGGGGTAAGGATACAAATTAATTATTAAAATACTATAATTCGTTATTGGTAATAATCAAATTAATTGATTAAAATTGGTAACGATACAACTTTTAATCTGTTAACTATGACGATCGAATCTATTGATCGTTGCGGTTAATAGTGTCATACCAAATCAGGGTTGTACGCCCAAAACACTCAAAATACACTAAACCTCAATACTAAAATATGGATTTTCATCCTCATCAATTAGACAATTCAAAAACGCTTTTCAAAGCACAAACAATTTCAAACCTCCAAATCAAATTCTAATCCTAAGGGCGTACAACCCTTCCCCGAACTACGTTGACTCTGATTCTCCATAAGGAGATACGTAGGCACTTGGCAACAAGGCGAGTCCCCTTCCCTCTAAATCTCATTTTTCCCGATTCATTTCCCTTAATTATTTAACCCTCGAATGCATAAACCTTACCTTAATACTCTTAGCCATCAAACTGTTGACCTTAGATTCAAAGCCATAGGAAAGGGTTGAGGGTGCCTAACACCTTCCCTCGACCTGAATATAGTATCTTACCCTGATCTCTTAATTTCATAGGTTTCCTATTCGCCTTGGTAGAATAGGTGGCGACTCTCTAAGTTATAAATTTTTAGGCAGGTTGCTACAGCTGGCGACTCTGCTGGGGACAACTTAAACGGTGAATACTATGCTCCTATAGGTTTTAGGTTTTGGCAGGGTTTAGGTTCGACAACTTTTTAGGGTTTGGCTAATTCGCCTTTTTTAGGGTTTGTAAATTTTTTAATTATTTATTTTTTTTAAAAAAATTGTTTTTTGTTTTTTGTCTAAAAAATATTTAATTGTTTATAATATGTTTATATTTAATTGTTTTTGTTAATATATTTATATTTAATTGCCTAATTGTTATATTTTTATATACATTGTTGGCATTATGGTGTGTTAAAACCCTAAGTGTGGGGGTTAACTTTGAGATCAATAGGGGAGTATGAATCTCCTACGAGTCTCATTGATAACTCCACTCGGAGTGGGTTGAGTATTCGGAAATGTCCAAAACGAGGCTTGACTTCGTTGAGGGCAGGACTGAATACTTGGCTGATCTCTCCGAGAACCTACCCCAAAAATTCGAACCTCATGGATAAAGTGAGTTGTTCTAAAATCCGAAGAGACAAAAAGTCTCGGAGGTTACGAACGACCCCATGAGACCTTCTAGAACGACCCCCTATAAAAGGTTGGCTCCCAAGAGCCGCTACGTCGAACCTATGAACTTATGTGATTGTGTGCTATATGTATATATATGTGTTGATCATTATTTTTATTATTTCTTTTTCACTCATCATTTATCATGAGCATTCTTGCATCATATTTTATTCAAAAAAAAGGGAAAGAAAAAATATCATACATATCATGCATGGCATGCACATCATTTTCATGGCATTAAGAGAAGATTTCCCTTCTATCTCCAGAGCAAGGAACCATTGGGAAGGATAATCTAACATCCCGCCCATATTATCAAACAAGGTTTCAGCAGAAGAAGTCAATGGATCAACTTGAACAGAACCAAGCCGCCCTTCGTGAGGAAGTAGATCAACTGAAGGTCAGCGTGGAAGAGGTTAAAGGAGGTATGGCTCAGATGCTAGAGTTCATGAAGGCCCTCCTAGACAAACAAGACAAAGCAAAAGAGGTTCAGTCTGGGGATACCCTGGTTCAGAATGAGATCCCCAATGACGAAAACCCGCTGCTAGGATTTGTTCCAGGCTTTGGCCCGGATAAGGACAAATCTCAGGCCCGATCTGTCAGAAGGGCTATCCAATTCCAAGAGAAAGGAGAGGCCCCCCAAGAAGGATTTGTCCCCACTCCACAAACAAAAGGGACAACCCGCACAGTGCGCATTCCTGCTAGCAATGTCCCTAAGGACGATGATTACCTGGATCTACAATACGGAGTGCAAGAGGTGGACAACTCAGACCAAGTACCTCAAACACAACAGTCTATTCCTAACTCTAGGGAAGACTCCAAGGGTAGTGAACAAATCAAGGCACTGGAGGAAAGACTAAAAGTGATAGAAGGACACGATGTCTTTGATGTGGATGCCTTCGAAATGAGTTTGGTCTCAGACTTGACTATCCCTCGCAAATTCAAGATTCCCGACTTCGAGAAATACAAAGGACTCACATGTCCGAGGAATCACTTGCGCATGTATGTGCGGAAAATGGCTGCTTACGCCCGCGATCAAAAGCTAATGATACACTTCTTTCAAGAAAGTTTAAGCGGAGCGTCTATTGACTGGTACATGCAATTAGAGAAGTCCTCTGTCCGAAGCTGGAATGATCTGGCCAACACCTTCTTAAAGCATTACAAGTACAACCTGGACATGGCACCCGATCGGATGCAATTACAAAATATGTCACAGAAGAAGGATGAATCATTCAAGGAGTATGCCCAAAGGTGGAGGGAGATGGCTTCTCGAGTCCAACCTCCCCTAATGGACAAAGAACTGGTGGACATATTTATGAGCACTTTGCAAGGACCATACTACGACAAGATGGTTGGAAGCATATCTTCAGGGTTCTCGGACTTGGTAGTCATTGGTGAGAGAATTGAAGATGGAATCAAAAATGGGAAGATACAAGGGGCACCCTCAGGTTCCTATCAAGCAAAGAAATCATATGATGGGAAAAAGGAACCCAACACTGTGGGGGCAATCCTGGTTAATCAGACCCCGGCACTACAACAGAAGGATCAGCAAAAACAACAGGGTGGCCAACGCCCCTGGAGGTCCAAGCCAAAACGATCATTCACCCCATTGCACATGCCGCTGTCTCAAGCTCTACAACATTTGCTCAGTCAGAATTTGGTAACTCTGCTGCCTCCATACTCAGCTCCGGCTAACCCCGCTCCCGGGTACAAGCATCATGCTAGGTGCGCTTATCATTCAGATAGTCCTGGTCATGACACAGAGGATTGTGGCCCCTTGAAGCACAAGATCCAAGATTTGATTGAAGAAGGGCTCATTGAGTTCGAGGATCCTAGCAAGTCTAACACCATAGGTGGCTAGAAGGAGGATTTCTTAGATCATTAGTTTTGTTTCCATTTGCAATTTCTTTCCGTTTGTTTAAACATTAGTCTTAGGACATATGCTATGTACTTTTCAAAAAAATCAGTAATGCATTGCTTACGTTTGTCTTGATTCATTCCTAGTGTTCTCACTATATTTAAAATTGTGTTTTTACTCGATTTTCTCGTTTGTGATATTCAACTCTAGTGGAAAGTTTTACACCTTTTGAGGGAGAATGACGAAAACGATACCATAATTTCATACGCTATGCTTTCGAACAGACCGTGTTGACGATGTACAGGCATTTGTTCAATCCCTAAAATAGTGGAGATATAAGGATGTTAATCCCTCGTCAACCCCTTTGAGCCCAAAGAAGTAGGAGTTTTCCTTCATACAAAATAAAACCCTTAATATATAACCTGGGATAGGGTAGCTGCTCAGTTAACTTAATTATTCCAAACTGTTCCTTTGAACATAACCACCGATGGTTCTCCGTCATGATTAAGCCTGGCAGTCAATATCCGCAAAGAAAAAAAGAGAAAGCAATGCAAAAGCCTGCTGAGTCAAAACCTATTAAGGAGACTTAGGCAACATTGGGGCATCCCGCTGACTGTAATTTTAAAAACAAACAGTCCAAAAAAAGTTAGGGATAACAAAGTCGAAAAAAGGTTACCATGTACCTTCGACAAAAGGAAAATACTACAAAAAAGGAGAATGATTGCCTTTGCAGATAAACCTTTGGTTTTTGAACCATCACAAATGTCAATGTCACAATTCCCAAATTCTTTTGGAGACTAAATGCATAGCTAACTGAGCATAGGACTGGAGAACATCACGAAGATTGGGATGGGTACAAATAAACTTTGAGCCTCTATCTTTTGTTTCTTTAAACCGTGAACCAGGCCACGTTACAACCTTTAAAAGTCCTAACTGAAGCATGGTTAGTTCGAAAGCATAGCGTTACTAAAGGTATCCTGACTCCTTAAGGTCTACTATCACTCTTGAGTTGATATCACTTTCTTACAAAAAAAAAACTTTGTTTTACTCAAAAAATATTTTCAAACTTTCAAGACAGACGTATGCATTTGCATTTCATTATAAAGTACACTTGTCTATATAGATTTAAATGTTAACATCAGGGAGAAGTTGCATGGGGCATGGTTAATGTCTAAAAATCCTACTGACTGACGAAGTAGCTTTTAAAAAAGCTTGTCAAAAGAAGAAGCATCTCTCACACATGACTGAGATAGCTGAAATGCACACGGGGCATAACTCGTCATTTATCCCATTTACATGGGGCTATCTGATCAAGATCCATAGAATCTCAAAGACGCTGAATAGCCCATGGGGCAAGTCCATCACCTGGGGGCGTTGCAAAGATCGCTCAGTATCAGATGGGGTCAATACAGCTCTCACATCCTTTCCAGGAACCTTTACAGGGCATTTCTCATTCTATCCATGCAGTCTTCTTTAAGACATGTTCAAACACTCCTTACCCTTTCTAGGAACTTTTTCAGATAGTCTTTTAAGACACATTTTCCTATCCCTTCTATTTTTCAAACCCTTTCAGACAGTCTTCTCTAAGACATACTCTTTTCTACGAACCTTTTCTAGGTAGTCTTCTGTAAGACATCTCTTAACTTCTTTCAATTAGTCTTTTAAGACATATTCAAACTTTTCTTATGATTTCCAAAACCTTATCAAACTTTGTTTAAAGTATAGAGTCTTTTCTAAGACAATTCACCATCCTTTCTGGGGATGATCTTCTTCAAGATGTCTTTTCCTAAGTTTTGTTTAAAACCCCACAAACAGTCTTTATCCTCTATAGGAATCATTTTTGACCATCTGCACAAACATATCCCTTCGAGCTTTGTTTAAAGCGCAGTCTTGTTTAAGACAATTTCCCATTCTTTCCAAGGACCTCTTCAGGTAATCTTATAAAGGACATCATCTCATTCTGAGTACTCAGCAAATCACTATCCGTCAGGCGCTACCGAAACGCGTGACTCACTCTGAAAAGCTTCTGCTTCACATCCAACACTTACAATCAAGAATCCTATTGACTAGGGGCATTCTTTTCCAAGAATTCAAACACTGGGGCAATGCACATCAGGCAAGACATGGTGAAATTCGAGTTCCCTCGAAAGGTCCCTCCTTCAAATCCAGGGGCACATCTCTCAAAATTTCCGATATTCGGGAAGTCATACTAGCATCATACAAAGAGCATTGTTACATATTTGATCTTCTCACGCCTGTACTATTCACATCCCGCAGTGTGGGATAGGCGCACATGCATAATTCTCATTGAGAATCTCATTACATAGTACATGCATCATGACATTGCATAAAAACTAACGCTACCTTTTCAGGTCACTTCATAATCAAAAAGATGTTATCATCCAATTACAGTGCAAATACGATCGTATCAACGATTCAATCTTAACAGATACAATTCCAATACCTCATTCCAAGTCTTTCTTCAAAGACAGTCCAGAAGCAATTAAAGAATTTCTTACCTCTCCAGGTAGTCTTGTCCAAGACAATTATCCTAACCTTTCCAAGCTGTCTTGTGTAAGACGTATCCTGACCTTTTCTAAGTAATTTTGTTTAAAATGTTCCACGACCTTTATAGGAACCTTTCTAGGTAGTTTTGTTTAAAACGTTTCATGTCCTTTATAGGAACCTTTCTAGGTAGTTTTGTTTAAAACATCTTATGTCCTTTATAGGAACCTTTCTAGGTAGTTTTGTTTAAAACGTTTCATGGAACCTTTCTAGGTAGTTTTGTTTAAAACATCTCATAGCCTTTATAGGAACCTTTCTAGGTAGTTTTGTTTAAAACGTTTCATGTCCTTTATAGGAACCTTTCTAGGTAGTTTTGTTTAAAACGTCTTATGTCCTTTATAGGAACCTTTCTAGGTAGTTTTGTTTAAAACGTTTCATGTCCTTTATAGGAACCTTTCTAGGTAGTTTTGTTTAAAACGTTTCATGTCCTTTATAGGAACCTTTCTAGGTAGTTTTGTTTAAAACGTTTCATGTCCTTTATAGGAACCTCTCTAGGTAGTTGTATTTAAAACGCTCCATGTCCTTTATAGGAACCTTTCCAGGTAGTTTTGTTTAAAATATTTCATAGCTTTTATAGGAACCTTTCTAGGTAGTTTTGTTTAAAACATTCCACGACCTTTATAGGAACCTTTCTAGGTAGTTTTGTTTAAAATGCTCCGTATCCTTTATAGGAACCTTTCTAGGTAAGTCTTGTTTAAAATATCCCGTATCCTATCTAAGAGCCTTTCCAGGTGAATCTTGTGTAAGACGTATCACACCATCTCAAAAAAAAACTATTCTAGGTTAGTCCTGTTTAGGACATATCATTCCTTTCTAGGTAATCTTCTTAAAGACATGTATCCAATTCCTCCTTATCCTCTTCAAGAGCCTCTATAGGTCGGTCTTGTTTGAGACATATCTAAGTTAACCTTCTAGTCTTGTTTAAGGCATATTATATCATTCCCAGTAACCTCTCTAGGATAGTCTTGTTTAAGACGTTTCATACCCTTTTTTAGGAATCTTTCTAGGCAATCTTGTTTAAGACGCATCATAATCTTTCTAGGCGATCTTGTTTAAGACGTGTTATAACCTGTATAGGTAATCTTGTTCAAAACATTCCCATATCCTTTCCAGGTGAGTCCTGTTTAAGACGTACCATAACCTATCTAGGTAGTCCTGTTTAAGACGTTTCATATCTTTTTAGAAGCCTCTCTAGGTAATCTTGTTTAAGATATCCCATATCTTTTTAGAAACCTCTCTAGGTAGTCTTGTTTAAGATATCTCATATCCTTTCTAGGTAGTCTTGTTTAAGACGTTTCATATCTTTTTAGAAACCTCTCTAGGTAATCTTGTTTAAGATATCTCATATCCTTTCTAGGTAGTCTTGTTTAAGACGTTTCATATCTTCTTAGAAGCCTCTCTAGGTAATCTTGTTCAAGATACTTCATATCTTTTAGGAGCCTTTCTAGGTAGTCTTGTTTAAGACATGTCTCGACCTCTTTAGGTAATATTCTGCAACTATTTATCCAATCTTTTCTAAGATATATCTTGCTCTTTCAAGGTGTTTCTCAATTAGTCTTCTCTAAGACAATTCTTCTCGAGCTTTGTTTAAAGCCTAATCTCCAGCCACGTCTGTCAATGATCCACCCTGTTCAGGAAACCTCTTCAGGTAGTCTTATGTAAGACATTACTTCATCTCTCCTCAAATACAATCCGAACTAGGATTTGCAAATATCTCAAAGGGTTAAATAAATTCAATGGGTGATAAGGAGATAAGGTGTTGGAGTTATCATACATACTCATTTGCATACATACAGCATTTTCATGCATAAGCATTTACACATGTACATTGTACAAACAATAGGATCATATGCATACACATGATACATATGCATTCACAAAAACAGTCTTTTACACAACTAACTGCAGGTCCTCGCTATATAAGACTCAGGCTTTAGCAGGACGATTCTCTTTCTCATACTCAAACATAAGGTAAATTTAGGGGTCTTCCATTATTTAATAACTCTTTGACTCGAAAAAGCGTGAGACCTACGTATTCTCACGCCATTCAATCCAAGATAATTAAATAGGGGCAGCTGTCATACCCCAAAATTTACCCGATATAATTCACATCTTTTAATTTGTTTAAGGGTATTGAAATTAAGAGTCATGGGGTTTAACATATCTATTGTTAAACCCAACCTCGTATGAAACCTTTGATCAAGTTTAGGTGTGTATTTAGCAGGTACCTAGGCCCGATTGATAGCCCACGTATCTCGTTCTAGAGATTTCTCTTTTTATCATCCTTGTGGATATTACACTACCATCATTTACTTAGTTTATGATTATTTGAATTGTTACTAAAGATCATTAACTTTTAAAGAAGGGGGTGTATTCAGAAAAAAGGGGTGTGCTTTGAGCCCAATCAAAATTGAAGCCCACTTAGAAATGTTTGTAAATATTAATCATTTCTATTAATTTTTGGTTTATTTTAGTTAATTATAATGGAATATTATTCTAGGATAATTACACTAATGCTCATTTAGAATATGGTATTAATAATTATTGATAACTATTATTAATATTATTATTAATAATATTGTTAGTTATTGTTATCAAGTATTATTATTATTATTAAGGGTATCATTTTTAATGGGTTGTTATTATCAGATTAATAAGAATTAAGGAAATAGGTTGGGTTTAGTGGCATGCTGGGACAGAGAGAGTCAATCGGATAGTGGGTCAAGGCAGGTCGGGCCGCGTACGAATCAAGGGTGGACCGGGTCAACCCGACCCGTGTCCTGTTCATCTTCTTCTCAGCAGAAACCCTAGTGGCGCAGCCAAACCCTAGCGGCCGCCACTCCTCAAACGCAAACTCTAAGCCCAAATCCATGAAAGCAAGTTGGAAGTAAATCAAATGCCATCGAATCTTAACGTACTTAAACAAGAATCAAATCTTAACATAAAAATGAAAACAAATTTTATTAAGTCAATGACAGAATCAATTACAAAGGAATCAAGATCTAAAACCTAATTGAATCAATCTAATTTTTCCTAAATCTAACCTAAACCTAAGTATAAAAGAAAAAAGAAGAAACAGTAGAGGGGGGACGAAATTTTTGGGAGGGAGAGAACTTGCGCCGCCGTGAATTCAAAACTTCCTCTTCATCAGCGTAACCTGCAAGAAAACAGAGAAGAAGAAAGGGATTAGCAAAGCAATCGGAGCTTACGCATTCCTGGAAATCAAGATCGAAAGGTAAATCTTGATCCACTTAGCTTTTAGGATTGAATGTGATATTCACTTGTTGTTGTCTTGTTTGTGGTTCTGGGCTAGCATTAAGACACCGTCGCGTCGGCTGCCGTGCCGATTCATGGACGCCGCCACACGCCTATAAATACCACCGCGTTCGTTCTTGGGTTAGCGTCTTTGTGTTTCTCAGCTTGTGCATGTTCTGGGTTTCTTTTAGGTGTATGTATGAATGATAGAGTGAGAACAAAGGGAGAGGGAGGGCCGAAGAGAGATGTGAGGAATTGTGATAATGTTTTTTTCTCTGTTGTTGAATCGAAGAGAGAAGTGGGGAGGATTAATGGGGAAGTGTATGCTGGGCATTGGAAAAGACAAAGAAAAGAGATAAGGTTATCTCTACACACCGGATGGCCGCGCGACATGTGGCCACTACCAGGCCACATGGTTGGCTCGTGCTTGGAATGATAACCCCCTTGCTTTACCATAGTCTCTCATCCAGTATCACATCTGGACCGTTGTTTAAAAATAGGACTAAGATCCAACCGTTCATCGTCCGCGAGAGTGTACCCTAACCGGCCATGGTGCCACACTAAATCCTAGCCTCAATAAACCAAAACAATTTTGATTAAAATATTTGTTTTAATTAATTCTTTTAATATATTGTTTATATATTAATAATTATTTTTATAAATAAAAATTAATATGTGATATTTGTATTAAAATGCCAATTTGTTGTCCGTGCCGATTAAATCGATTAATCGCTATGGGCAATAATAATTTTAATTAAAATGTTTATTTAATTAAAATATGATTAATTTCTATTTAGTTAGTTAAATGGTTTCAACTATCCTCATTGGTTGCGATGATTAACTATTCAATTTCATCATTTCAAATTCCTTATTTTTTTTAATCGAATTAATCGGTTGCGAGGGGTAAGGATACAAATTAATTATTAAAATACTATAATTCGTTATTGGTAATAATCAAATTAATTGATTAAAATTGGTAACGATACAACTTTTAATCTGTTAACTATGACGATCGAATCTATTGATCGTTGCGGTTAATAGTGTCATACCAAATCAGGGTTGTACGCCCAAAACACTCAAAATACACTAAACCTCAATACTAAAATATGGATTTTCATCCTCATCAATTAGACAATTCAAAAACGCTTTTCAAAGCACAAACAATTTCAAACCTCCAAATCAAATTCTAATCCTAAGGGCGTACAACCCTTCCCCGAACTACGTTGACTCTGATTCTCCATAAGGAGATACGTAGGCACTTGGCAACAAGGCGAGTCCCCTTCCCTCTAAATCTCATTTTTCCCGATTCATTTCCCTTAATTATTTAACCCTCGAATGCATAAACCTTACCTTAATACTCTTAGCCATCAAACTGTTGACCTTAGATTCAAAGCCATAGGAAAGGGTTGAGGGTGCCTAACACCTTCCCTCGACCTGAATATAGTATCTTACCCTGATCTCTTAATTTCATAGGTTTCCTATTCGCCTTGGTAGAATAGGTGGCGACTCTCTAAGTTATAAATTTTTAGGCAGGTTGCTACACCACTTCGAGCAAATCTTGTTGGTTAGATTCTTGGAGGGCTGCTTGGCTACTTTCAGCTTCCTTTATCTTGCCCTCGAGCATTTTTATTTCTTGTTTCCAGGAGCTGATTTTCTTCTCATATTCATCAATGGCTTTTTGATTCGCTGAATGTTTAAGCTTGAGGGCTTCACCTTGTTTTGTGGCTTCCACAGCAGAATTCCATGAAGAGTCATGAGAGGCCACTATCTCAGATAAGTCTTTCTCGACGTTTTGCTTTCGAAGAATGTCAGCTTGGAGTTGTTCAAGGAGAGAGCCTAGCAGAACAATCATCTCTGAGACTTTTGGGGAAACTTGAAGCAAATCTACTTTCTTTAAAAGTTGATTTAAGTTGTAGCTTTTAACAGGGTCCCGGTTGAGAACATCTACAAGATTGACCCCAAAGAATCTCTCTTTTATCTGTCGAAGAAGATTAGGAGTATCTTCCTTGTCACTAGAATCTGCAGTTACAGCTTGAGAGACATCAGGCTCCGAAAGTGAAGAAGTATTCACATTCATGATAGCCCTTAGGAACCCAAGAGGATCAGTTTGTTTAAGTTGTTCAAGCTCCAAAGGAGTAAGCTTCGTAGGAGCAGGCGTCGAAGTTGTCTCAGGAATAGTTTTTACATCGGGAGTCGAAGTTCCTTGAGAAATTGGTTTTTCTGGTTGAGAAATCTCCTCCATGGCATCTTTCTCCGATGCAGAATCTTCGTTGCCATGTGATTGCTGGTTCACATTGTCGCTGCCGGAGAATGGATGATCCTCTTCCAAATCTTTGCCTTGATGAGTAGGTGGGGATTCGTCAGTAGATTGGCTTTCTTCGATTGGCTCATTAGGCAATATAGTGGCAATTGGCCTAACGTCTTCGAAGACTGGTGAGAGAACATGGGTTCTAGCTTGAGAAGTATCTGTTTCGAACGAAGCCAAGTTAATCGTGAGGTTAAGCCTTCGAAAGTTTTAATTGACGAAAGTTGAAATTTAAACAATTACCATAAAGTTTATCAACATCAATGGTGAGGCCAGGGTCTTTGAAACCAGAAGTAGCAGTGCCAGCATCATCCTGCAATAACAAGGTAAAATGCCAGTGCAATTAGTTAGTTAAAATTACAAGATAAAATGTAAGACAAACGCAAGATACCTTGGGTGGATTATTGTCTGGGCTTGAGTTATGACTTTCCAAAACAAGAGCATTGCTGGCAGTCTTCAAAGGAGACTCTTTAGAAGACGCCTTATTGCCAGGAGAAGCAGCTTTTGAAGGACTTGCCTTTTTCCCTTTTCTTGAAGGGGTTACAGCTTTGTGTTTCTTTTTCTGTCCTTGTCTAGTTTGAGGAGGAGATTTGTCTTCACCATATGAGGCATTGGTCGAAGAAGCTTTACGCTTCGAACCCGTTGGGGGTTTCGAGCTCTGGCAAGTGAAAGATGAGAAAGATGAGTACCAATCACAGAATTGTACAAGACTGAGAGTGTGAGATAAGTATTTACCGTGGGCTTCTTATCCGTGACGATCGAATCACTTTCGTTTGGTTTGTCGCTTTTAGATGTCTCAGACTCTTTTGGGGCAGAAGCTTCTTTAATCTTCCTCCTTCGTGCAACAGCTGTAGTTGAGACTGAAATCAGTATATCAGTAAAAGAAAAGAAAAGTCAGTCGAAAAAGATTATCTTAATTCAAACCTTCAGGTATTGGAGTCAGGACACGAACATGTTTAAGATCTATATGAAGATGTCCTTTGAAAGTATCCAAGGTATGCTTAGTCGGGACCACTCGTTCAGCGCGTTTTTTAGTACTCTCTCGAAGAATTTTGAGAGCATTCCCACACACAAACCAGTCTGGGAAAGGAGGACTTAGAGCCACACCAAAATCAGCACTTGGTAGTGGAGGGAATTTTGGAGGATGAAGTTTGAAAGCCACTTCATAACGTAGTTCTGGTCGAACATACGAGGGCAATTTCAATTTATTTAGTTTGGTGGAAAACTTTTCGCGCAAAGTGACTGCAGCCTCACGAACGGTCCGACTAAGATCATCAGGCCTATAGATAGTTTCAAAGAATTTTTGAAAAGCTTGGATTTCTTTAATATGAGTTGAAGTACCTTTTTTAAAGTTCTCCTGCACATCAGTGAAAGCTGCGGTTAGTTCTTGAGCAAGGCTATCAGCATCAAAAATTTGAGAGCTATAATACTCTGTCCACCATTGATGGAAATCTGGTGTAGAGTAAAAAGAAGGTTCAAAAGGAATAGGAGAAAGATTGGTGACGTCAACGTATTTGTCGATTTTTTGTTCACATTCTTCTTCAGTCAAATACAAAGTGTGGAAACACATATGGTTCCTTTTCTCATATAAGCACTTGGGTGTTATTTGAGTTAGCCCAAACTGCCTCGAGACCAAATTTGGTTGATAACACATGAGGATACATTGACCCTTTGATGGTCGAAGACGGTGGGAAAATAATCTTGGAGTCAGAAAGGCTTCCCAAATTTCCATGGATTCAGTTTGCTGATCTTGAGATGTTGGTGGAAATTTTCGAGTAAACCATTCAGGGCCTATTATTCTGTGTACAAATGGGGCCATGGAAGGATCGAACTGATCACGCCGAGCAAACATCATTGAATACGCCAAGAAATGTTCATGAAGCTTTCCCATTTCCTCTTTTGGAGTTAGGTAAGCTAACCTGGTCCCTTCTATAGTTCGATTTTTGATTGTGCTATCTTCCTCATTGACATTTCCTCGAAAAGGAAGATAAGTTTCGAATGTGGCATTGAGCCACAGTTGCAATAACCAAAAAGGACCAGCATAAAGTAAACTGCCAGATTTGAAATTCTTGGTAAGATTCGCAGCTTCACTAAGGTTTTCGTAAAGAGACCCTAGAAGTAGTTGGCTGAGGTTGAGTTTTCTACCAGCATGCAACTGATTAGCCATGCAAAGGTACCTCTTTGCAACCTGGATAGATCTTGAGCAGAAGGCGCACCGTGAGAGCCATAATGCTAGAAAAGCAATATGCTCTTCGTCAGATACTGTTGTTTCGGTGGTAATATGGTGTTTCTGGATGAATGCCGTGTAAGTAACTTGCGAATCGTTGAAACCTATAGTGTCATTATCCATGTCACTGGGATCAAAGGTTTCGCCAGTTGGTCGAAGTCCCGTAATAGCAGCCACATCAAAAAGCGTGGGGGTAACCATTCCACAAGGAAGATGGAAGGTATTGTGAGAAGCATCCCAGAAATGAACCGCTGCTACTAACATGGGTTGGTTGTATTCTAAACCCGTTCTTGACAGTTGAATCAAATCGTATATTCCTAATGTTTTCCAGAAGGATCCTTTTTGTTTCTCTACCTTTTCTAGCCAGGCGTAGTACAGGTCAGGATCTTTGGCTAAAGGAATTGACCTAAAAACTTTTACAGAATTGGTCATATAGTTTAACCTAATTTTGGTTAAAGCTAAAGGGGTTGCAGTTGAAGTTTCCTCAACATTAGCAGATTTGCCTAAAGGAGAACGACCGTCTTCATCTATCTTACCTTTGCTAACTAATGGTCTAGTCTTGTAATAAGCAGGGAAGAATTTATTCACAGATTGGATACTTTCACTCGGTAACGGACCCATAAAAGCAAGAGTTTTTCCAGAAAGATCAAAAGGTATGATTACCTGGGAAGCGTAGATTGCGCGTATTTCTTCAGTGTTAGGGTTTGGAACGAACTCTCGTTCCCCAGAACGTGTTGTTGATTGGAGCTTCAAAGCGGGTTGAAGAACATTTGAAGATGAAGCCATGGAGAAATTTTTTATTAAAAGGACAAGATTCTAAAAAGAGTGAAGATGTTTCAATTTTTCGGTGAAGAAGATGAATGAAAGGCGGTATAGAGGCACAAGATCAAGTATTTAAAGGTTTAACGGAAACCTTTTTAAATCTTTTGGGTAAACCCCGAGAGACGCGTGGCGGCTGGTGATTTAATCCAACGGCGGTCGAATGAGCTAGCTTCACTCCTAGTATGTAGGAGTAATGATCAGGAAGTAAGGTTAAAACGTGGGAATGTAAGTTATGAGAAGACATCTTTGAAAATGACAAGACGTTTCGGAAACAGTGTTATCAGTGATTATGACGTTAGTCAGCAGTCTTGGAACTTTCAAAGATCATAAAAACGAAACCTTATAATGACAAGAAACGCCTATTTCTGTTGATTCTCGAAACAGGCATTTATTGGGGGCAATTTGTTAGCTGAAGATTTCGTTTTATATTGTTTGTCCTTCGAAGGAGTTGAGAATCGAAGGAAAGATGGTTACTGATGGCCATCCCTTAAAAAGTGAAAGAATGGCTACTGATGGTCATGCCTCGAAGATACAGACTTCTAAGTTCGTTGAAGATAGTGAACGCGGAAAGATTAATGAAAGCATATGTCTTCGGGACTTAGACAAAATTCATAGAATATGTATTCAAGTATTACTACTTAGCGTGTTTTTTAGTAGTGTTTGTTTAATACACTGCCACGCGTCGAAGATGGACTCAGGCGGGAAGATTTGAAATTCGAAGACGGTTTCGTAACCGTTCAACAACAGATGGCTTCGCTGGAAGTTCTGATGAGAAACGTGGCAGCAGATTAGTGTAGGACCGTTAAGGTCGAAACTAGTATAAATAGGGGTCTTTATGTTAGGATTCCGTGTGTTCATTTTGTACAAATCACTCACATATTTACTCAAGTATCAAGTGTTACGAGAAAGAGTTCGCTGAGAAAATGTACGTATGACACCACCATTTTAATACATGTGTATTGTCTTTCATTTTCGAATACATTTCTGAATTACTGCATTCTATTTATTTCTTGTCATTTACATTCCTGTATCTTTATTTTACTTTCGAATTTACTTTCATGATCATTTACTTTTAAAGTCCTTAACGTTTCTGCAGTTTAAGATTCTTTATGTTTTAACAATTTTTAAGTTTCATATGTTATGTTATTTATTTTTCTTGTTGAAGTTATAATTACATATAACGAAGCAATTACCAAGAGTCTTGAATCGAACAATACTCATCGAAGAGGACAAATTACGAATATGATTCAAATGAACATTGATAACAATCTTCTTGACTATGTGTCCTAGGATCAATCTATTCGATCCTGCAAGTAACCAAATCATATTTATTATAGTTTGGAAGACTAGCGGTTGTTTACCGGAAATCACCGTAAACACACGCGTCGAAGACGGACTCAGGCGGGAAGATTTGAAATTCAAAGACGGTTTCGTAACTGTCCAATAACAGATGGCTCCGTTGGAAGTTCTGATGAGAAACGTGGCAGCAAATTAGTATAGGACCGTTAAGGTCGAAACTAGTATAAATAGGAGTCTTAATGTTAGGATTCCGTGTGTTCATTTTGTACAAATCACTCACATATTTACTCAAGTATCAAGCATTAAGAGAAAGAGTTCGCTGAGAAAATGTACGTATGACACCACCATTTTAATACATGTGTATTATCCTTTGCTTTTAAATATCTTTCAGAATTACTGCATTTCGTTTACTTCTTGTCATTTACATTTCTGTATCTTTACTTTAATGTCATTTACTTTCAAATTACTTTCATGCTATTTACTTTCAAAGTCTTTTATATTTCTGCAGTTTAAGATTCTTTACGTTTCAATTGTCCTTTTAATTTTCTATGTTATGTTACTTATCTTTTCGTTGAAGTCACATTTATATGTAACAAAGTAATTATCAAGACTATTTGTTCTGTTAATCGAACAACGCTTATTGAAGAAGACAAATAATGAATATGGTTCGAATAAACATTGATGACAATCTTCTTGACTATGTGTCCTAGGATCAATCTAGTCGATCCTGCAAGTAACCAAATCTTATTTATTATAGTTTGGAAGACTAGCGGTTGTTTACCGGAAATCACCGTAAACAAATTGGCACGCCCAGTGGGACAGTGTCAAGAAGATTGTTTTAATCAATTGCTTTATTTTTGTCTAGACAATATCAAGATCTTGTATGAACCTTAGGAACGGTAAATTAAAGAACAGTGCACAACCGATTCCCAAACGAAGGTACAACAGGAAAATGGTCGTTACGGCCAGTGCAGGGGGTAATCAAGATCCCCCACAAGGTTCAGGATCAGGAGCGGCAAATTCGACTTCTACTCAAGAAACACGAGATGCAACGGGCCCAAATGGATCGAGACCTGCAGATAATTCCCAGACTATGCCTGAAAATAATACAGGACCCTCAGGGACTATTCCAGTTTCAGCGTCGACAACCGCACCCTCATCCACAAGCGCAGAGGACGTATTGTTTGCCTCGACAAATGCTGCAAACAATTTGTTTGGTCAAGGCGCGAATTCTGCTTTCGAATGGAGACCAAATAATCCATACAGAATGCCATACCAATATGGAACAGGCGTACGAGGGGCAGGACCTATATATGCCCCAACTAACAATGCGACATTTTCACCAAATGTTAGTTCAGTGGGTCGAAGTGCACATAACACTGGTTTCTCTACCCAGATGCCTCACTTTACCACAAATAACCAAGCAGCATTTCGACAGGAAATGGATGCAAGCAACCATGATATGGTAGGGGTTTTGGCCAGAGAATTGACTTCAGTTTTAAGCCCACTAATGGCAAATGTTACTACTACAAATAGAGAAAACATGGAGACTTTCCAAAAGATATCATCTCAAATGAATCGAATGGCAGAATTCATGGGAGTAACGCCACCTAAAAGGAAAGACAAACAGCCTTCGAATCAAGAAGAGAGGCCCATTTTAGAACGTGTACAAGACATAGTTCCGTCATCTAGGACAGCCACTAGGGATGTAGGCCCCTCACGAAGAACGGAGGTGTTCAAAGGAACTCCAATAATTAACTTAGAAGCTTCAAATCAAAGAACCATCCCCGTTCGACAAGAAACGGAGGAGGAGCAACCCAGATTAAGGATTGTAGGTAGGAACGAACACCCAGATGAGGTTGTTCAAAGAGTCAGAAGAGAAAATCTGGCTACAGAAAATAACTTAACTGCCATGATAGAAAGGGTTATGGCTAATAATGGCCTTAGTACTGGACTTAGACGTCCAAACTATACATCCCCTATATCAGATTATATCATGCAGACAGAATTGCCTAGGGGCACTAAGGTACCCAAATTTACAAAATTTTCAGGCGAAACTAATGAGTCAACGGTGGAACATATTGCTAGATATTTGACAGAAGCAGGAGACCTAGCGGGAAACGAGGATTTAAGGATCAAGTATTTCCCTAGTTCGCTGACAAAAAATGCCTTCATTTGGTTTACTACTTTGCCACCAAATTCGATAGATGCATGGGCATACTTGGAAAGACTTTTTCATGAGCAATTCTACATGGGTCAAACTAACATAAGTTTGAAAGAATTGGCCAGTGTTAAAAGAAAATTCACAGAAACAATTGATGATTATTTAAATAGGTTCCGTCTGTTGAAATCAAGGTGTTTTACAACAGTCCCAGAGCATGAACTTGTTGAAATGGCTGCAGGTGGTCTAGATTACTCAATAAGAAAGAAACTAGATACCCAATACCTTAGGGACATGGCCCAATTAGCAGATAGGGTTCGACAAGTCGAACGACTGAAGGCAGAAAAAGTTAGGGCGAATAAAAGTTATAAGAAAGAGAGAATAGCGTACGTCGAAGCCGAGGACGTTGATGATGAGTCTTTCAATGACTCGTATAGCCCTGAAGAAGTCGAAATAGACCTAGCTGAATTGAAAGAGGCGCCACCTTACGCCTGCAAATTGCTAAATCCTGCCAATGGAAAAAACCCAGTGGAAAACGATAAGAATGATAGGTTCCCTAAGAAAACTTATACATTCGACATTACCAAGTGTGATGAAATATTTGATTTATTGGTAAAAGATAGCCAAATGATACTACCTCCAAATTCAAAAATTCCTCCGTTGGAACAACGGAAGAAAAGAGGTTTTTGTAAATATCATGGGTTTTTAGGCCATAAAACTTCTCAATGTTTTCTTTTCAGGGATCTAATTCAAAATGCTCTCAATGATGGAAGGTTGAAGTTTGCTGACAAGACCAAGAGTCATATGAGGGTCGATACCAATCCCCTAAACATTGCTGACGCTAGCCTCTGTGAGGTAGAAGATATCAACATGGTGGAGGCTTCTGAAGTCGAGGTTGTGGAGACTAAAGCAATGTTCAATGGAAAGCAGGCTACTGAAAGCCTAAAAAGTGAAATAGTCTTCAACACTGTTGTTGAAGAATCTTCCAAGACAGAAATAACTGAAGCATCGAAGGAAGAAAACAGTGAGGCCGCTGAAGACCTCAGGATGAAACTCCAGAAAATCCAGATCTCTGAAGTTCCTCCAGCAGCGGTTAACATGGTCAGCGCCAGACGACCAGTGTCTGAATTTGGCGAACTAGAGACATGGCTGACGAGGAAAAATGGGGGCATCGAAGTCCCTCCAAGAACCGAAAGCCTCAAAGAATATCTCTGGAATTGCCACGAGAGAAATGGTGGTAAGCAATGGATGTGTCCAAGGTGTTCGATCATGCTGAATCGAAGGGTCGAAGCCAACTTCGAAAGGGTTCGACGCGAAAGGTGGGATCACCCAGGAAGAGAGCCAAATCCCCTACTACAACTGTACCCAAAGATGGAGGAAAGCTTGGTAGGATTTTTGGTCAGATGCCACAAAGAAAACACTGAAGTTGCTCTCTGCCCAAGATGTGGGGCAGTCTATGACGAAATGCTAGCACGATCATTCGAACGTGTGTATTGCTACATGAGTCAAGAAACTCAGGGGTTGCGTCCTAACCTGTACGGTTTCGACATACAGACTCCAACAAAGAGGCCTGATAGCCCACACCCCAGAACTCGAAGGGTAACTTTCAGAATCCCTGCAGATGCGCCAAGGGATAGGTGGGTGCAAGCTGATGCAAGAACCAACAAATGGCGAAGTTGGGACCAAGGTGGAAGAACTGCAATGGCATATAGGAAACAATTTCAAAGACAAAATCGAGAGGCGTATCGGTTGGAGAATTATAAAGGAAGAAATCCTATGTCTCGCTCTCAGTGGAGAAGGCATCAGAGAATGAAAAAGGCTCAGAAGGAATACAGGCCAAGAGAAGCTGGAGAGTCTAGTAGCAACCAAGCCCCATACCAGGGGGCAAAGTCAAACAAACCTCCGGTAGAACGCAGATTATTCGAAGCTGAAAAACTCTTGGATGAAGAAGACAAGATGCGTTCAAATTCTTGGAAAGAAGAGGATAGAATGACAAATGATTTTGATTCTGATGGAGTGTCATCTATAAACTTGAATTGCAATGTTGTCTCTGTACTCCCTCACGAGTTTAATCAGGAAACTGAAGTAGAAGATTGTGAAGAGGCTGATATCGAAGAAATGACAAAACACAAACCTGTGTGTTACTATGTGCTGAATAACGGTGCAGTAGAAGAACAGAATGCTTTCTTCGAAAGGCCTGATGAGGGTATGCGAAATCATTTGAAGCCACTCTATATCAGGGCTAAGATTGAGAACGTGGGCATAAATAAAGTCCTAGTTGATGGGGGAGCAGCAGTGAACCTAATGCCTCAATACATGCTAAAAAGAATTGGTATGTTCGATACGGATATAAGGCCACATAACATGGTTTTATCTAACTACGAAGGCAAAATAGGACAAACACTGGGAGTTGTTCAAGTCAATTTGACAGTAGGCTCAGTTACCAGGCCAACCATGTTCATGGTTATACCAGCAAAGGCAAACTACAACCTTTTGCTTGGTAGGGAATGGATTCATGGAGTAGCAGCTGTCCCCTCAACAATGCATCAGAGGGTGACAATTTGGAGAGAAGATGGTATAGTGGAGAATATCGAAGGTGATCAGAGTTACTACATGGCTGAGGTCAACCAGGTGAACAAAAACAACTTCGACAGGAACTTGGCAAACATAGGCCCTTGTCATGCTGCCGAAGAGATGTATACCCCAAATAAAAATGCATTATACTATTTAACTTTACACCCAAATGGATTCCAATGGGATAGAGAGATCATGGATGGTCCACCAGATACAGCACCATTGGAGAATTATCCGACAGTACGGCCAACAGGCTGGGACGATGACATTAATCATGTCTGAGTCTTCGTTCTTCGAAAAGATTTCGGTCTATGTGGCCGAGAACAAAAGAAAGGCGGCTCTCGAAGCCGAACTATCAGATACAAAGATGGATGCAGTTTCAACCAAAGAAGGAATAACAGAATTGGAGATACGTGCGAGTGTCGAACTCCCTGAACACACGACTCCAGACGAAGAGATCATAAGAGAAAAACCAAACCAAAGGTTGGATGCAATATACGACGAGGAACCTTTGGGGTTCGAAAAAGACCCAATGGCGTCGAATATAAAGATGTTGGCCCAAGATCCACTTGAAGAAGTAAATCTTGGAGACAATGATCAAAAAAGGATAACATATATCAGTGCGAAACTAGAACCAGAATTGAAAGCAACGGTCATCAAAATGCTGAAAGAAAACAGAGATTGTTTCGCTTGGGACTATGATGCGATGCCTGGTTTAGGAAGGGATTTAGTCGAACTAAAATTACCAATAAAAGAAGGGAAGAAGCCCATAAAGCAAACTCCCAGAAGATTCGCGCCAGAGATTCACTCGAAGATTAAAGCAGAGGTCGAAAGACTCTTACGGTGCAAATTTATCCAAACTACAAGGTATGTTGAGTGGATTGCTAATATAGTACCTGTAATTAAAAAGAATGGCTCATTAAGAGTATGCATAGACTTTCGTGACCTTAATGCAGCTACTCCTAAGGACGAATATCCCATGCCTATAGCAGAAATGTTAGTAGACTCAGCCGCAGGTTTTGAGTATTTGAGCATGTTGGATGGATATTCGGGATACAATCAAATTTTTATAGCGAAAGATGATGTATCCAAGACAGCATTTCGTTGCCCAGGGGCAATAGGCACTTACGAATGGGTTGTGATGCCTTTTGGTTTGAAAACGCTGGGGCAACTTATCAAAGAGCAATGAATTCTATATTTCATGACTTTATAGAAACATTCATGCAAGTATATATAGATGACATTGTGGTAAAATCTACCTCGGGTATGAGTCATCTCGATCATCTGAGCCAATCATTCGAAAGAATGAGGAAATATGGCTTGAAGATGAATCCCCTTAAATGTGCTTTCTTTGTGCAGGCAGGTGATTTCTTAGGATTCGTAGTCCACAAAAAAGGCATAGAAATTAACCAGAACAAGACGAAAGCCATTAGGGAAACCAAGTCCCCATCCACGAAGAAAGAACTACAATCATTATTGGGCAAGATAAACTTCTTAAGGAGATTTATCTCTAACTTGAGTGGACGTACGCAAGCTTTCTCACCTCTACTTCGGCTTAAGCAAGGAAAATTCGAATGGCGTGCTGAACATCAAGAAGCTTTCGATCAGATAAAGCAATACTTGACTTGTCCACCAATTCTATCTCCCCCAAATGGGAAGAAGCACCTGCGCCTATACATTTCGGCATCAGATAAAACAATAGGCAGCATGCTTGCCCAGGAGGATGAGAATGGCATCGAGAGAGCCATTTATTACTTAAGTAGAGTACTCAATGATGCAGAGACTAGATATACTGATATAGAAAAACTCTGCCTTTGTTTGTATTTCTCCTGTATCAAACTTAAGTATTATATAAAGCCAGTTGATGTTTACGTTTCATCTCATTGTGATGTTATTAAACATATGTTATCTAAGCCAATACTACATAGTCGAATTGGCAAATGGGCTTTGGCCCTTACTGAATATTCATTAATATTTCAGCCTCTCAAGGCAATGAAAGGTCAGATGGTGTCAGACTTCATTGTCGACCATGCAGTGGTTGAGAATCATCAGCATTATGTGGACTTAAAACCTTGGAAGTTATACTTCGATGGTTCAACGCATAGAGAGGGTACTGGGGTTGGAATATTGATAATTTCTCCTGATGGAATTCCAACAAAGCTCAAGTTTAAAATCGAAGGTCCATTATGCTCCAACAATGAAGCTGAATACGAAGCATTAATTGCTGGACTTGAGGCTTTGTTAGAATTGGGGGCAACCAGAGTCGAAATTAAAAGAGACTCCGAATTGGTCATCAAACAATTGACAAAGGAGTACAAGTGTATCAAAGAGAATTTGATCATGTATTTTGTCATCACAAATAGGCTACTCAAGAAATTCGAATATGTGGAATTAAAACACGTATCAAGGGTGAATAACCAGGAAGCAAACGACTTGGCACAATTAGCTTCAGGATATAAAGTGTCAAAAGAAAAGTTGGAGGAATTGCTTGAAGTAAGAGGAAGAGCAATGTTTACTAAAATTTCGCCAAGTGATCTAGAGAACTCACAATTGGGTTACGCCAACAAAGAACAATTCGAAGTACTAAATATAGACTCGTTGGTAGACACAGATTGGAGGAGTCCAATTATTAGCTACCTAAAAAACCCTTCGACGGATACAGACAGGAGAACCAAGTATAGAGCATTGTCATATTTTTTGATGGGAAATGAATTATTCAAGAAAACTCCTGAAGGGGTATTGTTGAAATGCTTGGGTGAAGCAGAAGCATATTTGGCTCTGTCGAACGTACATAGTGGGGCATGTGGTGCACATCAAGCAGGGCACAAAATGAAATGGCTCTTGTTTCGTTATGGGATGTATTGGCCTTCGATGTTAAAGGATTGCATAGAGTTTGCGAAAGGGTGCCAAGAGTGCCAAGAACATGCAGGTATCCAACACGCTCCAGCGAACGAATTAAGTACAATAGTAAAACCATGGCCTTTCAGGGGATGGGCATTAGATTTGATTGGAGAAATTCACCCCAAGTCATCTAAAGGTCAAAGGTACATTTTGGTAGGAATAGACTATTTCACAAAATGGGTCGAAGCAATACCTCTGGCAAATGTGGACCAAGAGGCTGTGATTGAGTTCATTCAGAAACACATTATATATAGGTTTGGAATCCCAGAAAGTATAACAACTGATCAGGGATCAGTCTTTACTGGACGAAAAATGCAAGACTTTGCCAGAGAAATAGGTTTCAAGTTATTTACTTCTACACCTTATTACGCCCAAGCAAATGGACAGGTTGAAGCAGCAAACAAAATAATAATTGGCCTTATTAAGAAACATGTGGGAAAGTAACCTAAGAATTGGCATAAGACTTTAGATCAAGCGCTCTGGGCTTGTCGGACATCTCCAAAAGAAGCCACAAATACAACTCCTTTCCAGTTGACGTTTGGACATGATGCAGTACTCCCGATTGAGATATGTTTGCAATCAGTAAGAATACAAAGACAAGCAGACATTCCTCCCAACGTATACTGGGAGTTAATGATGAATGAATTAGTAGATTTGGACGAAGACAGACTTCGAGCACTGGAAATGATAAAAAGGCAAAAGGAAAGAGTGTCCAGAGCTTATAATAAAAAGGTGAAAGGTAAAACTTTTGTTAATAATGACTTAGTCTGGAAAGTTATTTTACCTATAGATCGAAAGAATCAGGCACTTGGTAAATGGTCCCCACATTGGGAAGGACCCTTTCGAATCTTAAAAGTATTCTCGAACAATGCTTACGAAATTGAAGAATTAGCAGAAGATCATAGGATCTTGAGAGTAAACGGGAAATATTTGAAGAGATATAAACCAAGTATGCACGAAGTAAGGATTGCAAAGACGTAGATACTCAGGGTACTACGAAAAGCCAAAATGGTCAGGCATGTGTCAAAAAATATACTTCACATTGATCAAAATGGCTTCACAATCAGAAAGAATTATGGAAAGAAAAATCAAAGAAGACACCAAAATATTCTTTTCATTTCAAGCATAGGAGTACATTCATTACAAAAAGATCCAAAGAATAGGATCTGAGGTTACAAAAAGAAAGGAAGGCATACATATATAAAAAGATTAAACCTAAGGTAAAAACTTGCTAGTTAATCCTCTGGTCTAAATTGTCCAAAGACAACACAGGAGAAGGTTCAGCCTCGAACATATCCCTGGCTCCAGAATCACGCATCCTTCTCACTACGCCTTTCTTAAGAAAAATGTAACTAAGGAGTCTCCCGTAGGGAAGACAAGTCACAACCCCTCGACGGTCAACACCGGCAGAGACAGCTTTAACAAGTCCTTTGAAGATCATTAAAGGAATGTTAATTTTCCTCCCTCGAAGACCACAGAGGATGAACTCCAAGTCTTCAACCATGATGTTGTTTTCGTCGATCCGCCGAGGTTGGAAGTTTCCCACGAGCATCTGGTGCCAGATCCTGATGACTTTGGCACTGAAGCGATCATTGTCCATAAGAGTTCTCAACATGAGATGAGTAGTCATGCTGAAACTGTTGTCATCAAAAGTTTCACCAGAGTTATTGCATTTTATCAGGTTGGCAATAGTGGTGGGAGTAATGCTGAGACGAGCGTGTCGAATTTCAGAATCAATGGTGGTCCTACCTTCAGGATCTATGCGTAAAGACGCATTCATCCAGATCTCTGCCACCATGTTGGGGTAAATTGCACCCTCCAAGACTTCTTCAAAATAGAAGTCCAGTTCTTGGTTGACAAAGAGGGTTTCGAGGTTGATGAAATGACGAACAGGTTCATCCTCAGAGAGTCTGAACTCGCCTCTGATGAGGGCTTTGATGTCGTTAAAGAAGAGAGGTTCAGCCATTGTAAGGTAAGAAAGTTGTTCTGAGAAAGAAGTTGTATGTTTTCTTTTTCTGTGTTTGGTTTGGAGAGAAAACGCATGAATGAGAAATGAAGGTGATATTAGACCCTTTATATAGACTGGGAATATTGAAGGGTGGGTTTTAATTGTTAATGAGTGATTGGACTGCGGTTGGCTTTCCAAAGAAAGAAGTTATGGCTTCCGCCGTTTCCCGCCCTTGGAAGTTGAGAAGTAATCATTAAACTGATGCACGCACGTCTTAAAACCGACGTTTTGGAGAAAGTGACGTCACTTTTTAATAATGATTATGGCTAGAAGAAGTGGAAACGTCAAGTCTAGAGGCAAGAATGCTGCGAAAGATGTTCAGGATTCTACACGTTGCATTAAATAAAAAGCACTGTAGAGAATCTAAAGATATATTTTGGCAGAAATGTTTAGATTCGCTAAAAGTAATGCTGGCAAACATTATAGATATAAATGGGAGTCAAGCATACAAATATTATGAGTCTACAATAGTTTCGATTACAAAACAAAGATGCAACAAGTAACAGGACTGAAAGCATCTAGTTAAAATCTTCAGGGAGATCCGTTTTGATCTTCAAATATTGAGTCTCCCACGAAGACATACGAAGCTCGATTAGTGCCCGTTGTTTCTTCAAACTTTCGATTTTTGGCACTAATTTCTGTGCAGTCTCGAAATGTCTAATGCCCGACTGCACCACTTCGAGCAAATCTTGTTGGTTAGATTTTTGTATGGCTGCCTGACAACGTTCAGCTTCTTTTATCTTGCCCTCGAGTGCCTTTATCTCTTGTTTCCAGGAGTTGATGTTCTTCTCATAATCATCAAAGGCCTTCTGATTTTCTGAATGTTTGAGCTTGAGGGCCTCACCTTGTTTCGTTGCGTCCACAGCAGAGTTCCATGAAGAGTCATGAGAGGCCTTTGTCTCAGATAGCTCTTTTTCGACATTTTGCCTTCGAAGAATGTTGGCCTGGAGTTGCTCGAGTAGAGAGCCTAACAGAACAATTACCTCTGAAACTTCTGTGGAGACTTGAAGCAAATCTACCTTCTTTAGAAGTTGATTTAAGTTGTGACTCTTAATAGGTTCCCGGTTGAGGACGTCTACAAGATTGACCCCAAAGAATCTTTCTTTTATTTGTCGGAGGAGGCTAGGGATGTCTTCTTTATCACCAGATTCTACAGTTGCAACTGGAGAAACATTAAGCTCCGAAGGCGAAGAAGTATTTGCATCCATGATGGCCTTTAAGAAACTAAGAGGATCAGTCTGCTTAAGCTGTTCCAGCTCCAAAGGAGTAGGCTTCACAGGGGCAAGCGTTGAAGTTGTCTCAAGAATGGTTTTCGTGTCAAGAGTCGAAGTCTCTTGAGGATCTTGTTTTTCTGGTTGAGAGATTTCTTCCATAGCACCTTGCTCCGACGCAGTATCTTCACTGTCATGTGTTTGGGGGTTCACATTGTCGCTGCCTGAGAATGGGTGATCTTCTTCCAAATTCTTGTCTTGATGAGTAGGTGGGGATTCGTCAGTGGAGTGACTTTCTTCGACTGGTTCATTAGGCAATATGGTAGCAATTGGCCTAGCGTCTTCAAAGACTGGCGAAAGAACATGGGTTTGATTTTGGGATGTACCTATGTTAAATAGGGCAAAGTTAGTTATAAAGATAAACCTTTGAGAGGTTTAGTTGACGAAAGTTAAAGTTTGACAATTACCGTAAAGTTTGTCAACATTAATGGTAAAGCCATGGTCCTTGAAACCTGAAGTGGCAGTGCCAGCGTCTTCCTGCAATAACAAGGTAAATGTCAGTTTAATTATTTGGTTAAGATCATAAGATAATATGTGGGTTGGAACCCAAATACCTTGGTTGGGATAGTGTCTGGACTTGAATTATGACTTTCCACAACGAAAGCATTGCTAGCAGCTTTCAAAGGAGACTCTTCAGAGGACGCTTTATCACCAGGAGAAGCAGTTTTAGAGGGGCTTGTCCTTTTCCCTTTTCTTGAAGGGGTAACAGCTTTTTGTCTCTTCTTGTGTCCTTGTCTAGTTTGGGGAGGGGATTTATCTTCACCATCTGAAGCAGCTGTCGAGGAAGCTTTCCGCTTCGAACCTGTTGGGGGTTTCGAGCTCTGGCAAATAGACGAAAAGTAAGATGGAGACTGCTCACAGATTGTGCAAAATCAAGAACATGAGATGAGTATGTACCGTGGGCTTCTTGCCAGTAACGATGGAATCACTTTCACTTGGTTTGTTGCTCTTAGATGTCCCAGAATCTTTTTGGGCAGAAGCTTCCTTGATCTTCCTCCTTCGTGCAACAGCTGTAGTTGAAACTGAAATCAGTATATCAGCAAAGAAAAGAAAAGTCAGTCGAAAAGATTGTCTTAATCCAAACCTTCAGGTATTGGGGTCAGGACACGAACATGTTTAAGATCTATATGAAGATGTCCTTTGAAAGTATCCAAGGTATGCTTAGTCGGAACCACTCGTTCAGCGCGTTTTTTGGTACTCTCTTGAAGAATTTTGAGAGCATTCCCACACACGAACCAGTCTGGGAAAGGAGGACTTAGAGCCACACCAAAATCAGCACTTGGTAGTGGAGGGAATTTTGGAGGATTAAGTTTGAAAGCCACTTCATAACGTAGTTCTGGTCGAACATACGAGGGCAACTTCAACTTATCCAGTTTGGCGGAAAACTTTTCGCGCAAAATGACTGCAGCCTCACGAACGGTCCGACTAAGATCATCAGGCCTGTAGATAGTTTCAAAGAATTTCTGAAAAGCTTGGATTTCTTTAATATGAGTTGAAGTACCTTTTTGAAAATTCTCCTGCACATCAGTAAAAGCTGCAGTTAGTGCTTGAGTAAGGCTATCAGCATCAAAGATTTGGGAGCTATAATAATCCGTCCACCATTGATGAAAGTCTGGTGTAGAATAAAAAGCAGGATCGAAAGAGACAGGAGGAAGTTTGGTGGTGCCAACGTATTTGTTGATTTTTGTTTTACATTCTTCTTCAGTTAAGTACAAGGTATGGAAACACATATGGTTTCTTTTCTCATATAAACACTTGGGTTTTATTTGAACCAACCCAAACTGTCTCGAGACCAAATTTGGTTGGTAGCACATGAGAATGCATTGACCCTTTGATGGTCGAAGGCGATGGGATAATAACCTTGGAGTCAGAAAGGCTTCCCAAATTTCCATAGACTCAGTTTGTTGATCCTGAGATGTTGATGGAAATTTTCGAGTAAACCATTCAGGACCTATTGTTCTGTGTACAAAGGGAGCCATAGAAGGATCGAACTGGTTACGCCGGGCAAACATCATCGAATACGCCAAGAAGTGTTCACGAAGCTTTCCAATTTCTTCTTTTGGAGTTAGGTAAGCTAACCTGGTCCCTTCTATAGTTCGATTCTTGATTTTGCTATCCTCCTCATTGACATTTCCTCGAAAGGGAAGGTGAGTTTCGAATGTAGCATTAAGCCATAGTTGTAATAGCCAGAAAGGGCCAGCATAAAGTAAACTACCGGATTTGAAATTTTTGGTAAGGGTTGCAGCTTCGCCGAGGTTTTCATAAAGAGACCCTAAAAGCAGTTGGCTGAGGTTGAGCTTTTTTCCAGCATGCAACTGATTAGCCATGCAAAGGTATCTTTTTGCAACTTGAATAGATCTTGAGCAGAAGGCACATCGTGAAAGCCATAGCGCTAGAAAAGCAATATGTTCTTCATCGGATACCGCCGTTTCGGTGGTAATATGGTGATTCTGGATGAATGCAGTATAAGTGACTTGTGAGTCATTAAAACCAATAGTATCATCATCCATTTCATTAGGATCGAAGGTTTCGCCAGTTGGTCGAAATCCTGTAATCGCAGCCACATCAAAAAGAGTAGGGGTAACCATTCCACAAGGAAGATGGAAAGTGTTGTGAGAAGCATCCCAAAAGTGAACCGCTGCTACTAACATGGGTTGGTTGTATTCTAAACCTGTCTTTGACAGTTGAATCAAATCGTATATTCCTAACGATTTCCAGAAGGATTCTTTCTGTTTCTCTACTTTTTCTAACCAGGCATAGTACAAATCAGGATCCTTGGCCAAAGGAATTGACCTAAACACTTTTACAGAGTTGGTCATATAGTTTACCCTAATTTTCGCTAAAGCTAAAGGAGTTTCAGTGGGAGTTTCTTCCATGTTAGCAGATTTTTCTGAGGGAGAACAACCATCTTCATCTATCCTAATTTTGCTAACTAATGGTCTAGTCTTGTAATAAGCAGGGAAGAATCTATTCAGAGATGGGATATTTTCACCTGGTAATGGACCCATAAAAGCGAGAGATTTTCCAGAAAGTTCAAAGGGAATGATTACCTGGGAAGCGTAGATAGCGCGTATTTCTTCGGTGTTAGGGTTTTGAACGTGCTCTTGTTCCCCAGACCGTATTGTTGATTGGAGCTTCAGAGCAGGTTGAAGAACATTTGAAGATGAAGCCATAGAGAAATTTCTGATTAAGAGAGCAAGATTTTGAAGAAATTGAAGATGTTTGGTTTTTCTTTGAAGAAGATGAAAAAATAGGAATGAAAGGTTGTGTAGAAGTATAAGACCAAGTATTTAAAGGTTTAACGGAAACCCTTTTTAATTCTTTTGGGTAAAATCCAAAGAACACGTGGCGGCTGGTGATTTAATCCAACGGCGGTCGAATAAGAGATAGCTTCACTCCTAGTATGTAGGAGTAATGATCAAGAAGTAAGGTTAAAACGTGGGAATGTGAGTTATGAGAAGACATCTTTTGAAAATGACAAGACGTTTCGGAAACAGGGTCATCAATGATTATGACGTTAGTCAGCAGTCTTGGAACTCTCAAAGATCAATAAAGAACGAAATCTTATAATGACAAGAAACGCCTATTTCTGTTGACTCTCGAAACAGGCATTTATTGGGGGCAATTTGTTAGCTAAAGATTTCGTTTTGAAGTATTTATCCTTCGAAGAGGTAGAAAATCGAAGGAAAGATGGTTACTGATGGCCATCCCTTAAAAATAAAAGAATGACTACTGATGGTCATGCTTCGAGAGTAAATATTTCTAAGTTCACTATGAAGATAATGAATACTGAAAGCTAGTGAAAAGTATGTGTCTTCGGGGACTTAGATAAATTTGTAAATATATTCAAATATTACTACTTAGCGTGTTTTTTCGTAGTGTTTGTTTAATACACTGCCACGCGTCGAAGACGGACTCAGGAGGGAAGATTTGAAATTCGAAGACGGTTTCGTAACTTTCCAATAACAGATGGCTCCGTTGGAAGTTCTGATGAGAAACGTGGCAGCAGATTAGTATAGGACCGTTAAGGTCGAAACTAGTATAAATAGGAGTCTTAATGTTAGGATTCCATGTGTTCATGTTGTACAAATCACTCACATATTTACTCAAGTATCAAGCGTTAAGAGAAAGAGTTCGCTGAGAAAATGTACGTATGACACCACCATTTTAATACATGTGTATTATCCTTTGCTTTTAAATATCTTTCAGAATTACTGCATTTCGTTTACTTCTTGTCATTTACATTTCTGTATCTTTACTTTAATGTAATTTACTTTCAAATTACTTTCATGCTATTTACTTTCAAAGTCTTTTATATTTCTGCAGTTTAAGATTCTTTACGTTTCAATTGTCCTTTTAATTTTCTATGTTATGTTACTTATCTTTTCGTTGAAGTCACATTTATATGTAACAAAGTGATTATCAAGACTATTTGTTCTGTTAATCGAACAACGCTTATTGAAGAAGACAAATAATGAATATGATTCGAATAAACATTGATGACAATCTTCTTGACTATGTGTCCTAGGATCAATCTAGTCGATCCTGCAAGTAACCAAATCTTATTTATTATAGTTTGGAAGACTAGCGGTTGTTTACCGGAAATCACCGTAAACAATTGGTCTTTGGGCCAAGTGTAGTATTTAGTAATGAGGGGTGTTAAGTTGTTGAGCCCATTACTAAATAATGTTATGTTTTCATAAAACAAGGAAATAAGAGAATATTGGACTTTTGGGGTGTGAGGAGTAATTAGGGGGTGTATGGAGTAAAAAGCTCTACACTTAGTCCTAATTCTATTATTATTTTATTATTGGGAAAATAGAAAAGAAAGGAACAAGAGAAGAGTTGGGAAAAAAGATTTTGATCGTAAAAGTGAGAAGAGCAAAGGAAGGAGGAAAAACCCCAAGTTCAAGGATCAATTCAAGAATCTCCATCAAGGTAAGGGGTGACTATTCTTTATTAACTAGTATCATATTTTTGATGATGGTAGAATAGATTAAGAGTTTGAACCTCTATTTAGGATGTTAGGGTTTATGAGATTCTGACACTGATATGTCCAATTTGATGAATATAATGCAATTGGTTTGTTATAATTGATGGATGATAGTTATATTGCATTGTTGTTGTGTTAGAATCATGGAAACTGGTGAAAATTGGTCACTATAATGTGTGAGTTCGTATTTGGTGTTGATAGTGAAAGTAGGAATGAAGAAAAGTCATAAAATTGGAGTTTTTCTGCTTCAGCAGCATCAGGAACCGATTCTCAGGTGGGAGGAATCGGGTTCCCATAGTAAAAATCCGAAGTGAGGAAATTCTGGGTTTCAGGAACCGGTTCCCACTTGGGGAGGAACCGGGTTCCAGCTCTTTTTTTCAAAAACCATTTTACTTTAAAAACTTCTAATTTTCAAACCGTAAGTCCGTTTTGAGCGCCGTTTTGTGCGTTGGAAAGATAATTTAATTTTCAATCTAATAAAATAGCTTAAAGAGAAGTAGCTCAATTTTTATTTTAAAAACCCGGTATTTTGTGGTGGTGAATTATACTTGTATGCACAAGTAATAAATGTAATTATGCGGTGGCTTTGCGGCAATGTATTTGCTAAGTTGATGTTGTGTTTTGTGTGATGTAAGTATTAGATACATGATTGTTGAATTGTGTTAAAATATGAATGCACTATTCGGTGTTATATTGGCGAGTTGTTTATGATAATGATGTTTCATTTTAATCGGTATTGGTTTTGGTGAGTTTATACATTGTGTGCATATATTGATGAATGTGGCAATGTGGTAATATGGTGAGGATATTATTGGGATTATTATGGTAATGAATGATTTGTTTTGAATGATGTTGAGACATGTACATACTTTATTGGTGATGAAATGGTGAGTTGTAATGAGACGATGCGATGCATCAGATCACTGATGTTATAAGTATGTCATATGTGTGTATTCATTCATACGTATTTTGGTGATGGATCCCGGTGATGTTGAGGATCAAATGGTGGGCATAATTCTCATTGTGTGGAATTTGTGCCGGTTGGGCTGTATCTGGGTGATGAATAGATCAGTCGGATGGATTTAGCCCATGTATGGTACCACATGCATAAGAGTCTGCGTCGTCGTTGTATAAATTGTGACATGTCAGGATGAAATCCGGTGTTATGATTGTGTTGTGTTGTTGGCGCATACTCTTGACTTGTGTTTGTGATTGGTATGAATTGATTAATCTGAATATGCTAAGTAGGGTGGATAACTGCTTATGAGTTCTATATCTGACGATTTATAATGCTATTTAATTTATGGTGTAGTCTCTTTCATACTCTTATTTTTCAGATTGAAGCTAAGTGGCTTAGATGTTTGTTGAGGATGGCTTTTAGGGAGTTATCGCTTTTAGTCTAATAATTAGGTGTTGGTGTCATGCTCTGAATACTTGTAACATTGGGAACACATGTTTTTAGAGTTATCATACTTTTTATTTCTTTATTGTTTGGTTTGGATAATTCTCTTTTGTTGGAATAAAAGGCTTAGATCCTTATGAATGATGTTTCATGGAGTATCCAAATATTATTGATTTTTCCGCTGTGATATAACATGAGTTTGAATTAATTATATGTTATTTTCTCAGTAGAGTATGGTTACACATGGAATATATAATTGTTTTAAATTGTGACCCCCTTGAATTCATGTTTATCTCCGATTATGCACTATGTTTTTCGGAGTATTTAGAAGGGTGTTACACTTTTAATTTTGCTTTACTTCAGAGTTTGTGCCATTAAACCAAACGCTAAAATTGAGATGGTTACTTCTAAAGGATTGTGTCCTAAATATGTTAGCTTGCTAGAATCAATCGGTAAGTTCATTACTCTTTGATCTTGATGTCAGTTTAACTATTGTTGAGGAGGAAGGAACTGATCCACAGTCCATTTCATTAATGACAGTGAAGGATTTTTCCGAATCCACAAAGAAAACCGTGACATTAGCCTTTTAGATGTGTAAAACAATGACCATTGTGTATTTCATTTTATCAATTTTATTTTATAATAATATTAATACAATCTCTGTATCTATAGGGCGTGATGGACTTAAGAGTCGAGTGTCTAATGATGCAGTTCTATGAGGTTATGGTAGTGTGCTTGTATTTGTAAATTTATGTACAATGAGAAAAATAAAACCACAAACTTATATTTGTTTGGATGTTGTATCATTTATCAATTTGGAGATGACAAATTGGATAAACTTAATTTTTTTAGATTATTGTCTATTTGGACTTTTATGTAAAATTACTTTTCTATTGATTTTTAACTGCTTTTAATTTTGAATATTTATTTGTCTAATTTATTAAATTTTATAAACCTTTTTATTATTACAACTCTCTCAACAGGCCCGGCCCTGTGCATGTGCAACAAGAGCCACAGTACAGGGCCTCAACTCTATAAGGGCCCCAAATGAAAATATATGTTATACTACTCGTTTTTGTAAAATAGCATAACAATTGAGTGTTATGATTTGAAGAAAAAAGATTTACAGTTTAAACTAATATATTTTTAATGCACATATTTATCTATTTAAGTTAAAAACTTTTTAACTTCTCTTATATTATATACACTAGTTTGTTCTTTTATTATTTTCTTTTGTTTTTAATAAAAGGATATATTATTTTTAAAAACACTTTTGTCATATTTTACTTTTTATTAATATATTACAAAATTTGTAAAATTATTATTAATTTTAATTAAGTCATTACGATTAAATAAAGAGAAAATTGGTGATGAATTGAAAGTGTAACAAAGTTTTACACTGTCAACCAATCACGACGTTGTTATGGCATAATAAAATGTTTCTATTGATGATAGTGTAAAGATTTTTTACACCGTCGGTGTACTACCTTTTAACTCTTAAATAAATTATAATTTTTTAAAAAAATTTGAATAATTTAATTTAACTTAATTTAATTTAACATTTATAAAATTTTATAATTTTTTCACAAATCTAATTTCTTTCATGTTAATATATCAACTAGTAATAAAATCTCTATATTTTTCAAAGAGAAATACTAGTATGTATTTTATATTTTATTTTATTAGAGGCCTATTTAAAATTTTGAGACAGGGCCTCTCAATTGTTTGGGCCGGCCCTGTCTCTCAACCTTATTACAACTCTCTCAACACCAGACACAAATTCTTACATAGCCATGGGGTTTTCGGCCAGCGGCAACATGGTGGGTTCAGGTGCAATTGTGGGGTGGGTGGCATTTAGTTGGTGTCTTTGTTACGAAAGATAGTATATAAATTAACATATGCTATTGTTTTATTTAATATTAATTTTTAAATTAACATCTAATTTGAACTTCTTACTATTGTTTCATCATATTAATTTTTTAAATAATTTGTATTTATTTAATATTTATGACACACAGACACTCTTTTAGTTTTATAATTTTTTGAAAAAAAAATTAAGTTAGTTGAGACATAAATACACTTATACTTTTATTTGTTTAATATATTTATGACACACAGACGCTCTTTTAGTTTTATAATTTTTTCTACTTAGAAAAATTAAGTTAGTTGAGAGATGACTACTCTTATATCGATATTATATACGGAAACATGTTTATTATTGATTTAAATATGAATGAATTTATAATTGATTCAAATGTTTTTATAAATAATATCTAAATAAAATTAATAATTATATACGTGAAAAAATAATAATTATCTATTTTAAAAATAATAAACACTTTTGATTAAGCAGTTTTTTTTGTGGATTTTTATTACATTTTGGAAACAAATGCGCAAAATACACCATTACAGTGCGCAGGGGTGGCCCTGAGCACGGGCTCGTAGGGCGGGAGCCCAGGGCCCCATAATTTTAGGGGCACCAAATTTTTTTTTACCTCTAATATAAAAATACTTGCTAGAATTTTATATTTGAAAAATACTGACTAACAAAATTATAGGGGCACTACAATGTCAAAATTAAGAAAAGAATATAATTTCTCATAAATAAAATATAAAGTAGAATTAAATCAATTAATTCCCCTAAAATAAAATCAATTAATATTATGATGAAAATCCCCTAAAAACAACACTATGATGAAAATATGTCTCAACTCACGCAACTGAATCTTGAGTCTTCTGAAGAGTCTTTCCGAAATAACTATTTCTTATAATTGTAGATCAAACAATTGGTCCACTTGATAGAAGATTTGAGCAGTATAGCACATATGAAAATATTTTTGAATTCTTGTTTAGTATTGAAAGGCTTAGATCATTATCTGGTAGGGACTTGAAAGCATGTTGTAAACATGGTGAAACTTGTTTAAAACATGACGATTCTCTTGATCTTGATTGTGGAATTTTGTTTGAAGAATTTAAAGTTTTTCGGAAAGTTTTAACAATTGAATCAAAATCAAGCTACATGATATTGAGTTCTTTAAATACTTTTAATTGTTTTCTAATGCACGCATAACTTATAGAATAATATTGACTATTCCTATCAGTGTTGCATCTGCTGAAAGAAGTTTTTCTGAATTAAAATTTTTAAAATCTTATGTCACAAGATAGATTAAATAGTCTTGCGTTGATTTCAATTGAAAATAATTTTTTGAAGAACCTTGAGTATGAGCAAATTATTAATGATTTTGCAATAAAAAATAATAAGAGGACGATATTTAAACACTTTTAAAGGTTTGGTAAACTTTCCTATAGAAAAAAAGATCGGATCAAGAAGAAGAAGAATAAGTCTGTTTATAGTGATTTATGTTTTGATGTAGTATAAACATTGATTCAAAGATCCATACTTGTATTCATTTTGCACAATGTCAAATAAAAATGTGTTTTTATCCAATTATTTCTTTTATCCTTATGTATCTATTGTTAAAAACAATTTTTGGGACACCACTCTTTTAATTCGCCCAGGGCACCCAAATTCAAAGGACCGGCCCTGACCGTGCGAACGTACGAGTAACACACCTGTATCGTGTGAGCGCACAGATAACCATCCCGAAACCCTCACAAACGCACGGGTATAATATATAGAAACTTAAAATATATATTATTGATATAAACAATTTTTTTTTCAAAATATGTCCTTCCTTTAATATTTAATAAATTGTTTTGGTAAAATAATTTTATTTTTCTTATTACTATTTTTATTATATTTTGAAAATAAAGTGTGCGTACCACACACCAAATTTTAATAAATAAAACATTAAACTTAATTTTTTTAAATTATTGTCTATTTGAACTTTTATGTAAAATTATTTTTCTATTGATTTTTAACTGCTTTTAATTTTGAATACTTATTTGTCTAATTTATTAAATTTTATAAACCTTTTTATTATTACAACTCTATCAACCTTATATAAATATATTTTTTTCTAATACAATTTTGATTTTTTATTTTTTAATAATATTTTGATATTTTATAATTTGTTTGAATTCTCATGACAAAGTGTTCACATGTCCGTGGTCCGCACAGGTAACCATACAAAAATCCACGCAAATACACGATTTATTTATTTATTTTTTGTTCAACATTAAATAAAATTCTTTTTGATCATTCTGTTTTTGGACTTCATAACATACATTCAATTGTCTATTATTTTTATTCATGTTTAGTAGGTGGAATCTAAATAATATTTAATACTATTGTTTTAGTACTTTTAATAGTTTTGTTTAAACAATAAAATTTATATATTTCAATTTCATATAAAAAAAAATTCGATTTTTTTACTTAATACTATATGTATTCAACTCACACCAAAACTCGTGCGAGTGTACGGATTTCCTACTAGTTTTACACTAAGAAATAAATACATTTAACAACTTAAAATCAAATATCTAAATCAAAGAGAAGTACAAAAGGCCAGAAAATCAAAACAAAACAAAAAACCATTTTATAATTATTTATGTTTGCAAAAATTAAATTATAGATGTCACTCTCAATTTACAAGTATGTATTTTTCTTTGAAATAAAATATATATCTTTATATATGTGATTAATTCATATAGTTATCACAATTATTATTCATTATAGTAACATAAATTTAATTAAAAAACAAATTAATTAATTTTCAATTGCATCGGGTTTTAGTCTAGTTATCATTAAACATATTAGCCTCAGACTTGATATTACCACTGCTATGGATTCATCTAGATGCAAGCCATTAGTTAAATCTAATAATTGGATTGAGGCCATGTATGCAGAAATTGAGGCACTCGCTCTTAAACCAACTTGAATCATAATTGAATAACCAAAAGGTAAAAACGAAAATATTTGCTCAGATTCTATTTTGTTTCTCATCATGAATTAAACATGATAGAGTTTCATCATAAAGTCTAGATGATATTAGCTTATGCATGATTATGAATACTAAAATGCAACTCTATTACAATAACAAAAAACTATCAAATATCATCATGCTTAAAAGAAAAAGAAAACACAACTTTTATTTATTTATTTTATTTTTAACAAAAGAGAGAAAATAGTACATAGCATAAAAGAATCTCTTATCTCTCCAAGATGCTTTGTCTGCATGTCTTTTTCTTTCTATGCGTTTTATGTCCGCTATGAACCATATTCAGCATTCACAACAATTCACAAACACTCACACACACACAAAAACAATAGTTTCAAATAATATGGCACCTCTTATACTGACAGTGTCGCAAGATGGAACTGGAAACTACAGAACGGTACAAGAAGCCATTGATGCAGTGCCACTCCGCAACACTTGCCGAACGGTGATAAGGATATCACCGGGAATCTACCGGCAGCCACTATATGTTCCGAAAACTAAGAACTTCATCACTTTCGTTGGTTTGTTTCCTGGCGATACTGTTCTGACATGGAACAACACTGCCAATAAAATTGATCACCATCAAGTAGGTTCATGAAATGGGATTGTGTCAAAATTCAAACTTTTTGTTAGTTTTTTATGGTGTTATGCTATGATGATTAGTAAAATATTTTTCTTGTAGGGTTCTAAGGTGATAGGGAATGGGACTTTTGGTTGTGGAAGTACTATCGTGGAAGGAGAAGATTTTATTGCTGAGAATATTACGTTTGAAAATTCTTCTCCTGAGGTATATCATGCTGTTTTTTAAGCTTTTAAATTTGATTGCTGTTTTGTAAAGTTAGTGCAGTTACAACCCAGTCCTTATGCACTTCCCTAAAACAAAACATCTTGATGTTGAAATGTTTAGTTTTTATGAGAAAAATTGGATTATGAAAAATAGCTATTGCAGCATGATTATCTATAAAGATGTTAGTGTTTTTTTTTCTCCTCAAGGTCCTCAGCCACAAAGTTTGATATACAACAATAGTACTTACTAGCAACATCAAATTCTACTTTAGCGGTATATTGAACAATTGTTTCTTCAATTTTTTGAATCCTATAAAAAATTCATGATCCAACCAATTTGAAGGCACATACACTGTTAGAGAACCCAACCAATTTGAATTCCTTTTTTTCTTAAACTTGATGTCAAGTTTGATTAAATTTGAGTACCTAATCACCCTCTTAGCAGCTTTCGAGTGAATTTCACTTGCACATTGCATGAATCGCATAAAACACTCACAAGATTTAAGATGTCTGGTCTTGTTACTATAAGATATATAAGGCCCCAATCAAACTCTAAAGTATGCCTCATCATCTTTTACAACTTTATCTTCCTTGCTCAACTTCTCTTTTCGTTTCATATGAGTGTTTATTGAATTGCAATCTTCTTTACGAAGTCTCTTCAAATTTTTTTTCATATTTCTTTTGGCAAATGAAAACTTTGTCTTGATTATTTTTAATCTCAAACAAAAATAACAATTAAGCCTTGTCCCGCTAAGTAGGGTTGGATACATAGATCAACTTTCGCCATAATATTATATCTAAAACCATACTTCTATCCAAATCGTTAATCTCGAAGGTTTTCTTAATAACTTCTCTTATAATTTTTCTAGGTCTTCCTCGTTGTTTAACTCCTCTCTATATGATCTACTGTGTTTACCACCGAATCTACATGTCTTCTCTCTACATGCTCAAACCATCTAAGTCCATTTTTCACCATCTTCTCTATTATATATGTTACTCCAACACTTTCTCTAATATTTTGATTTTTAATCCTATCTTCTATAGTCTTATCACATATCCAACGCAACACTCTAGTCTTTGTTACACTTACTTTATTCTCGTGTTGATTCTTACTCGCTAAACATTTCTCCCGTACAACATCATAGGTCTAACCGCAGTCCGATAAAATTTTCCGTTCAACTTGAGTTGTACCTTTGCGTCATATAAAATCCCTGAAGCCCTCCTCCATTTCAGCCATCCATCTTGAATTCGATGGATTACATCTCATTTTATTTCTCCATCATTTTGTATTACGGACCCGAGTTATTTAAACTGTGTGACTTGATGAATGATATGGTCTCCAACTTTCACCTCTAAGTACAAGTCTTGATGATCCATCTGATACTACTCCATCACATGTCGGTAGTAGACAAATTGCTTCTATGGTTAACCTTTCAGGCATAAAACCAAATTGATTCTCAGTGAATTAAGTCTCTAATCCAAGTCTCTGTTCAATCACTCTTTCCCATAACTTTATTGTATGACTCATATGATTAATTTCCCCTATAATTTTCAAAAATTTGTATATACCCTTGTTCTTATAGATTGGAACTAAAGTGTTTCTTCTTTATTTATCCGACATTTACTTTGATCTTTTAATTTCATTAAAGAGTTTGGTAAGCCACTCAATACCTCTATCTCCAAGAATTTTTCACACTTAAATAGGTATGTCGTTTGGTCCAACCTCCTTAGAGTTACTCATCATTTTCAAGGCTTCTTTTACCTCTTGTTTCTGAATTTCACAGTAGTAATTATAATTTCAGTCATCTTCTCTAATGTCAAGTATGATAGAGTCCAGTGAGATATCACATTCTTCATTAAATAAATTGTAGAAATAAATCTCTCACATATCCTTTATATCTTTGTCTCGAACTAAGACTTTTTCTTCTTCATATTTAATTCACTTCATTTGATCCAAATCTCTTGACATTCTTTCTCTTCCCTTAGCAAGCCTATATATATATATATATATATATATATATATATATTCTCTCTCCTTTGTTTTTAAAGATTGGTATAATCCATCAAAATCTTGGATTCTTGCTTCACTAACTATCGTCTTCTTCGTCTCATGTTTAGCTTTCTTATATTTTTCCAAGTTTCGGCATTTTCACACCTAGACAATTCTTTAAAACAATCATTTTTAACTCTAACTTTACTTTGAACAATATCATTCCACCACCACGGTTCTTCATCCTTAAGTACGAAATCTCTTAATTTTCCCAACGTATGTTTAGCCACTTTTCTAATATCTTGAGTCGTCTTATTCCACATATCATTAGCACTTCCTTGTGGTTGTCCAAACCCTCGCTCCAAGATCTTGTGTTGGAAACTTTCTTCTTTTTCACCATTCAAATGCCACCACTTGATCAGTGACATTCCCATGTGACTTCTTATCTTAGCTCTCCCATTGATTCTTACATCCATAACCAATACTCTATGTTTCGTAGTCAAGCACTCTCCTAGAATAACTTTAATTTCCAACAAAATCTTCCTATCGGACTTCATAATGAGAAAGAAATATATCTGAGAACATGTCACCCACTTTTGTATGTGATAAGATTTCCATCTCTTTTTCTAAACCAAGTATTTGTTATAGTAAGAACCAAAGCCCTATGAAAACTCTAAGATGGGTTTACGTTCTGCATTTACCTCGCCTAGACCGTGCCCCAATGCACGCTCTCAAAGCATCTTGTTATACTTCCTACATGTTCATTTAAATAACCTCCTAGAAAAAATTTATCTCCTTGGTGTATATCGTGAATTAAACCTTATAAATCCTCCCAAAATTTTATCTTAAGGTATTATGGTAAGCCAACTTGAGGTGCATAAGAACTAGTAACATTAAAGGTGTTTTGTTCCACTATAAATTTCAAGGCTATGATTCGATCTCCTACTCCTTTCACATTCACAATATCTTTGTCCATAATAATTTCAACCCCATTTATTGATCTAACATTTCTGGTGTACCAAAGCTTAAATTTTGAGTTGTCTAATTCTTTCGCTTTTTCACCTGTCCATCTAGTTTCTAATAGACACATAAAGTTGATCTTCCTTGTAATCATAGTGTCCATTATTTCCATATATTCTCTAATAAGTGAGCCTATATTCCATGATCCAAATCGACTCCGCCTCTCTGGAACTCTTGCTTATTTTTCACTACGTCCAAGTGGAGATGCACAAACCCTTTCTCATTTGACACTATACTCGAGTCATATAACGGATTGCTTATAGGCAACGACCTAGAATTTACATTATTATGTAGTTGATCCATGTCATATAGATTCGATAAAGTTTTATGTTGGTTGCTGACTTCCTAACATAATCCTCTCCTTTCATCCGGAATTGAGACTGGCTATTCATAGCAAAGCAACATAGGAAGGATTAATTTTCTTAATCTTCATTCCGATAAAAACCATCAGTATAAAAAATTTCATCTCAAGTACTTTCATCATTTCCATCTTGAATTCATCAATCAAAGTTGCATAATTTTTAATTACCAAAAGATAATCAACACAATCAGAGTAATAAGAATAACAGCCTCATATTGCTTAATGTAAATAATGGAATTTGATAAACTCTTAAAAAAGTCTAAACTCAACAAATGATTATCAACTTTATTGCACCAGACTTTTGAAGCTTCTTTTAATCCATCAAGGTCCTTCTTGAGAAGTTAGACTTTTGAAGCTTCTATTAATCCATCAAGGTCCTTCTTGAGAAGTTAAACCTGTCTTCTAATGCTTTTTTTTCATGAAGATTTTGGGTTGTTTAATGATGATTTATTCTTTCAAGAAACAATTTAGAAATGTTGATTTAGCATATAATTGGTATACTTTCCATCCCATTTATATTGCAACATCAAGCAACAACCTGAAGGCATCTAGCCGAAGCATTAGTGAAAATGTGTATGAGTAGTTTACTCCTAAAATATGAGTGTAGTATTTAATAACCACCCTTGCCAAGTGTTTGTCGATGGATCCATCAACATTTATCTTGGTTTTATTACATGAGATTGGAAAAAATTTGTAGGCAAGATATTAAGGTTCTGACTTTATACGAGACATTCGGTCTTGAGCGGCGTCATGGTGCAATTGTTGTAAGCAAGATGTTCTAACGTTAAGTGAGACATCTTGTCTCAAGCTTCTTACTTGTCGCGCGTGTGTTAAGGGATTGAGTCTCGTGCCATTAGAATTTGTTTCTTTTTCGCTTCATTCAAGGATTTGATTTAAAGCACATTCTTATATGGAAAATATTTTATTCTAAATATTTTTATAGAGAGATTAGCTTCCTATTTATATCAAATTAATATTTTATTTTAATCAATATTTAAAATTGGCCTTATGAAGAGTGATATTTATTGCACTTTTTGGAGTTCAGTTGTTCTCGTACAAAAACTCTACTAGGCTTTTATCTTGGATGTTGTTTCTATTTAAGGAGGTGTTTAACCTCCTATGAAGATGCAGACCTTGTATTTTGAAGTTTGGTGTTTTAATGCTTTCATGGAGTCTTTTTGTTTTTTGGGTTTGTATTACTTTATTTCAATGTTATCTTTCTAAGTTAGAAGGGTAGAGTATTTTCTTTGTAAATATGATTTATCACTTCATATATTTTTGTAATTATACAAACCTTAGGAGAATGGTTGAGTGAAAATGAGAGGTGTAACACCCTTCTAACTCACAAAGAATATTCGCACTATAATACGAAATAACATCAAATAAAATCACCAACAAGGGTGTCACATCGTCATAAAGAGTTCATAATAACTAGTCCTGCTTCGTAACACGGGTTGCAATCAATTTTAGAACATACATCGAATGACAGTTCAACATAATTATTCAAATACTTTGCAGCGGAATCCAAAATCTAAAACATCTTTAAAATAAACTTCATAAACATTAACTAAACATCATGGTGTATGAGTTACAACTCAAATAATCAACGAGAACATAATAGTTCAAAACATAACGACCTCATCCCCGATGTTACATATCATAGCAAGACTCCTTTCAATCTAAACAACGATAAAAGGACGCCATGAAGCTATCCTCAAACTTCAACGGACTACTCCTGATTACCTGCGCGCTACCCACGTGGAGGAAACATTCAAACAGAAAGGGTGAGTATTTCATAATCATTATGTAAGACATAAGGAATAGATATAGTAGTTGTATACAAATAACCAACCTTACATATACTGATACAACGTATCCATCATATACGCATACTTACTCACACCTGCACCTCATCACCTATTCCCAACATCACCTTATGATTCAATCACAATTATCAATTAGGCACACCACATCACAAATAATCGATATCATCAAGTCATCCATCATCACAACAATGCAATGCAACAACAATGGACTCATGCACGTGGTACCAATTCATCACTGATGACTCCGTCATCGTCCTCCAAAGATCTCAACCATAGGATCGATTCCCGTTTGGAACCGGAGCACATCCACAAATTGCACTCAATCCACACAATAATATTAAGGACAACACTGGACCAAAGGTCCAATAACATCACTAGACTTTATTCCTACAAATATGCTATGAATGCATGATGCTCAACATCACAAAATCAACGATCACAGCTAGTCAAAATGGCATCATGATTCATGTATTCATCAACGTCATATCATCATTCAACATACAACATCACAAACATATTGTCCAACACATCACACATACATCAATTAATCATGTTATCAATCAACACAACAACATTCACCAAAATCAAGTATAGAAACACAAGAATTCACAACATCAAGTTCCATACAAAATGCCTTCTAAACCTACCCAGATGTGCACAGTAAATTCCAGAAAATTCTCTGAAATTATAATAAAATATAAGTTACCATATTCTGAAATCGTTTTTCAAAAATATAAATTTTCATTTACAGGGGACCGTGCTAAGCACGCTTATACCGCGCTAATCGGGCTCTCTACTGTAATCAGGTTCTTTTTATATTTAGGAGCATGCTAATCAGGCTTCACCATGCTAAGAGGGCTTCGTGGTTTTATAGAAAATTCATGTGCGACCAGCATCATACCAAACCCAATCCTTTGCCCAAAAACTTATTTTAATCAATAATTTCCTGCGATTTAAGGTCTATTATCCTAGTTCTAATATGGATTAATCATTCTAATCACAAAAACATACATGTTCATCATACATCCATCATTCTTCATCAAACCCTAGACCTCCAAATCCTCAATAATGGTAAATTTGAGTCTAAATCATGTTATTAATCACCAATACATCAATTAACAATATCATACATCATATTCATCATGCGATCCAAACAATTCATCATGGTATTTCATCAATATCATCAAATTCATCATAAAATTCCAACCCAAAGCCAACATACAGTTATCAATCCCTTAAGACAAACATAATAATTAGGGTAACCCCCCTTACCTTAGATTATTAGTCGAACAGATTCTCCTTTCGAATTCCTACGATTAATCTTCTCCTCTCCTTGCTCTAGCTCTCTCTTCTTTCCTCGTTTTCTCCAAAATTCTACGACTAATGGAATTCTCTCATATTTCTCTTTTTACCTAGTTAGCCTTAGGACCCTTATTATGAACTTCCAATTATGCCCTTACTAACTCTTCCTCATATTATCTCTTATTTTATTTTATTTAAATAATAACAATTCTAATTAGACTATTATTATATTATTATTCTAATTAACACCTCACTTCTACTACCCCACACACGTCACATAAACATCACACGTCACACATTATCAACTATAAATCACCGTGATTCATTTAATCACATCAAAACATCAAATATTCAATTGAATAATTAACTCAAAATATCGGGGTGTTACAACTCTCCCCCAGTTAAAGAATTTTCGCCCTTGAAAATTACCTGACAGAAACGACAACGGATAAGACTTTCTCATCTGGTCCTCCCACGTCGGGCTTTCACCTGCTGGTCCACCCCACAGCACCTTCACTAAGGCAATCTCTTTGCCTCGGAATTGCTTCACTTCCTGTTCTTCTATTCGCACTAGTGACACTTCAACAGTCAGGTTATCTCTCACCTGAATATCATCCATCTGAATCACATGTGAAGGATCCAGAACATACTTCCTCTACTGAGATACATGAAACATATCATGAAGATTCGCAAGCGACGGCGGCAACAATATCCGATAAGCCACCTCACCTATCCTTTTTGAAATCTGATACGGACCAATAAAATGTGGCGTAAGCTTTCTAGACTTCAAAGCTCTGCCATACTGGTTACCGGAGTAACTCTCATAAACACATGGTCATCCACTTGAAACTCAAGTGCTTTCCTCTTCTTATCATGATAACTCTTCTGAGTTCTGACGACTCTGAGAATTTTTCATCCTCTCACGGATCATCCTTATCTTATCAGTCGTTTCTTGCATAATCTCAGGTTCGAGCACAACACTCTCGCCTAATTCAGACCAACACAACGAAGTTCTACACCATCTACCATACAACGCTTCATGCGGCGCCATACCGATACTCACATGAAAACTATTTTTATAAGTAAACTCAATCAATGGCAAATGGCTATCCTAAGCTCCTCCTTGGTCTAACACCCAAGCCCTCAACAAATCCTCTAATGATTGAATAGTCCACTCGGTCTGACCATCCGTCTGCAGATGATACGCCAAACTCAACCTCAAACTAGTACCTAAAGCATCTTGTAAACTCTTCCAAAACCTCGACGTAAACCTTGGATCTCTATCAAACACAATATTCGACGGTATTTCATGCAATCTCACAATCTATTTAATATACATCTCAGTCAACTTAGAAATAGGATGGTTAATCTTCATCGGTAAGAAATGAACCGACTTAGTCAACCTATCCATAATCATCCAAATAGAATCATTGCCTTTAGCGGTCTTCCGCAAACCCGTCACAAAATCCATGGAAATACTATCACACTTCCACTCTAAAATGTTCAATGGCTACATTAACCCGGAAGGCTTCTGATGTTCAACCTTTGACTTCAAACAAGTTAAGCAAACATAAACAAACTCAGCAACATCTTTCTTCATACCGGGCCACCAAAATAATCTCTTCAAATCTTGATACATTTCCGTAGCACCTGGATGTATACTCAAACTACTTCTATGTTTCTCTTCAAGAATACTCTTCTTAAGTTCTAGAACATCTGGAATACACACGATATTCCCAAATCTCATCACACCATTCTCATCAAGTCGGAATTCACCTCCTTTACCTTGGTTAATCAATGTTTTTGAAAGTTGATAATTTATTTTCTAGTGTATGATGCTTAATATACATTTCTAAAAACCTCTATGAATAATTGCGTAAGTTAGAAACGGTTCCATGAAGGATTGTCATTCAAAACAATGATTCTGACTCATAAAAAAACACATCGACTCAGCTGGTATTCAAATACCACATTCTACTTTTTTTTTTAATTCACACTAGTATTAGAATACCATTCTATTTCAGCACTAAAATAAGCTTATTAAGGCAGAACTTCAATGGTTTTTATGTACAATCTTTGAAAACATTTTAAGCTAATTTTGAATGATATTTTGTGAGTTTTTAAGTGATATATAAAATAATTGATGATATATAAAAGATAAATATAATCTTAACTTTGTTTAATGTTGATCTTTTCCATTTTGTCATGATCAGTTTTGTCTTTATCTTTATCGTTCATTTATTCATCTTTTTCTTCTTTAATGATCATTGTTGACTTTTTATTTTTCTTCTTTTGTTGATATATTTTTCTTCATCAAAACTCTAGCCAAAGTCAAGATGAGGCTATTCTTCACAGTTGAATCTTCGGTTGCAACAAAATTACTGTTTTTTTTTCTTTCATATTTTCCTTCCTTTTTAATGCTTGTCTTAAATTGCTCCCTAAACATCTATTTCTTGTCTCATGGCCCTTAGTTTCTCTTGTGCATAAACACTTATTATTATCCAATGTTATAATGGTTGCTTCAAACTTTTTCAGACACTATTACTAAAAAAGTCAACTATCTTTGATTCAGACAAATTGGAACCTTGAATGGTTTCTAAATCCTTCCTATTTTGTAGTTCAAAATCCTTAATAAGATACATAACTTGCATACCTTTGAATGTCTCATTTCCATAATACTCTCTTTTAAAATACTCCCATATTGTTTTTGTTGATTTGAGAGACATGATGTGAATGAAGATAGTCGATGATAATGCAGCAAATAAACAAGCCTGTTCTTTTGACATCCATGATATTTTGTCATTGTGATTCTTGATATGGTTCTTTGTTTGGTTGGTTGGTGTAGTAGAAATTTTGTATTGATTTTCCACAACTTCTCAAAGACTTAAGGGCTAGATAGGTCTCCATTTTCGCAACCTAAACTAGATAATTTTTTAAATATCAATTGCCAATTGGAACTTACTTATTATTAGTCATATTTTCAAATATATTTGATTGTTTGTTAAAGTTACTTTCTGAATATACATACGAATTTGTATCATCATAAGCTTTATGCAGACATTTTTTAATATAAAGGCCTAAATGTAATTGCCACATTCTTATGTATTGATCATTCTCATTATGTTTTTTTCATGGCAGGGTTCAGGACAAGCGGTGGCAGTTAGAATAACAGCCGATCGATGTGCATTCTATGATTGCAGGTTCCTTGGATGGCAGGTACGTACTTCCACTTTTAGAGTATGCAAAATGAATTAATTTTATATTGTATTTTGCTAAAGTTAAAATTAGAGAATCTCAAATACTCCCTAAAGACTAAAGAGTACCAATTTGATAAGGGAATAAAAATTTTCTTTCTTGTTAATGTGATGCAGGACACACTGTATTTGCATTATGGTAAACTATATCTGAGAGATTGTTATATTGAAGGAAGTGTGGACTTTATTTTTGGCAATAGCACTGCACTCTTGGAGCATTGTCATATTCATTGCAAGTCTGCGGGATTCATAACTGCACAAAGTAGGAAATCTCCACATGAAAAAACTGGTTTTGTATTCCTGAGGTATGTATCCATGTTCATATAATTTTTTTATGATCTATGAAACGCTAACACAAACACATATATAGATACTAGACTCACACTGAAATCGATAATAATTTTAAGAATTAAATCATGTTAAAACAAAAGTTCTTGTAGTTCGATCATGATTGAGCCTATCGAACCATGATCCAAAGTCTCATGGGTCCTTGTGTCATTGCAGATGTGTTATCACGGGAAATGGAGGAAGTTCATATACATATCTTGGAAGGCCATGGGGACCTTATGGAAGAGTGGTGTTTGCATTTACTTATATGGATCAATGTATAAAACATGTTGGCTGGAATAATTGGGGGAATGTTGAAAATGAAACAAGTGCATGCTTCTATGAATACAGGTCCATAACTCTTTGTCCATCGTTATGATATATTATTTGCCACTAAATATAAGACTATGTCAATAAATAAAACCTCATTTCAAACTACAAAATGCATTTGTTCTTTTTATGTCGAAATTACAGGTGTTTTGGATTGGGTTTTGTTCCATCGAAACGTGTGAAGTGGGCTAAGATGTTAAAGGATAAAGAAGTTGAACAGTTTCTGATGCATAGCTTCATTGATCCAGAACCACAAAAACCTTGGCTAGCTCAAAAAATGGCTTTAAGGATTCCATATTCTGCATAGGAATTATGTTTAGGACACTTGAGACGTCATGAATGTGATTCAAAGTGTAAAACTAAAATAAAATACAAATTTTAAAAATATTTGAATTTTTAAATCAAGCATGAGTGAGCATAATAAGGTGTTATAACTTACCTCATTATTGTAATAATTTCTTGTTCATAAATATAATACATTGAATAGGAAGAGTGAATTATAACATCAGTTATAAATATTAGTCTTTTTTACTCTTCTTAGAAATGTTCTTAAAAAGAATTTGATGTAATTGCCTACAATACTTTTTTCCGTTTGAATTAATCAAAGAGATTAAAGAGATTAAGAGACATGTGATGCCATATTATCAACTTATATTTATAGTTTCTTTAGAGTTGCTGGGGTGAGTGGATTGTTTTTATCTTTTTCTTGTATGCTTCAAGTACCCCTCGGTACTTTTTCTCGAATACATAGTTGATTATAAAAAAAAAACCGTATATTTATAGTAAAATGAAGCTCTACGTGATAGCTAAAGATCTAACGATCTACGTGATAGCTAAAGATCTAAAGATGTGAAGTCAATTAGAAGATATTCTTCCCTCTAACTAACTCTTAACAATCTTAAAGTTTAATAACCACCTAACAAACTAGTGAATGATTGTCTAATTTTTATCATCATTATTATGTAATAAAGAACTAGATTATTCAAAGATTCTAAGATAGTAAAGAAATTTATCCAAAAATAATTGTGTTCCTCGTTATTGAGCCATTATACATAACCTCTTTTAAAGAGAAAAGATAGTGTAGAAGAAGCATATTAGATTTCATTTCATCACGCAGTTTCAAAGTGAAAACATGACGTAATTAACAATAGCGAACAAGAAAATATTGAAGTGTTCAATTCTAGATCCATCAAAATCTAGATTCAAGAGCTTGTACAAAAAGAAAAACGAGTAAAATGTGATATTATTCTAATCAACCTTGACGTTAATGACATTGTTCCTTTCTTGTTCCTTCATTTTGGGCACAATAACCTTGAGCACGCCGTTTTTCATCTCAGCTTTAATCTCATCAATCTTGTAAAGTTTTTCTGGTAAATCGATTCTGCTAGAGAATCGACGACCACTTTCTTCCTCTTCACTTTCTTTAGAACCTTCTTCACCTTTAATGGTAAGAGTGTTCTGTTCCACGGAGATCTTGACATCTTCTTTACCGAGTCCAGGCATATCCAAACGGAGAAGCAGAGCATCCTCTGTCTCTCTCGCATTCCAACCGCGACGCGAAGCAGAAGAAAGGACCGGATTGTCCGTCAGTAAATCCACCATGTTTAGGACTTGACTTAAGCTCCGTGGTGGAGAAAACGGATCGAACACATCTAAAATCAATCAATATTAGGTTACATTCTAGTGAATCAAATCAACACATAACAGAAGAGGGAGAGCGATAACAACTACCTGAGAGAAGAAGATCATCGCGGCGAGTGCGGGGGAAGGAGCGGCGATCAACATCAACTTTACGGTCATCATCGGAGTGTTGATCGTAGTGGCGCATGGCGTTGGTGTTGAAAGATCGGCAAGCGGAAGATGCGACGGGGCGAAGGAGAAGAGACCTTGAAAGAAGGGGGGAGGAGAAAAATCGCTTGAGTGCAAGAGAGGAAGCCATTGGGGTTACAATTGGGAGAGAAGATTGTTTAAGAGAGTAGAGAATGAATGGTGCAAATTCTGTTAGCGGTGGTTATATTTGAAGAAGAGAAAGGGAGGGAGTAGAAGGTTCTGGAAAAATGTGGAGAAGGCTCCAGAGCTGAGTATTCCGGTCTAGTAAATGTTTCTCGAAGGATCTACCGTCTAATTACTTGCTGCTCACGTCGTAACATATTTCCCATGCCATCTGTAATCTAACTAGTCTATAATATAAGAAAATTAATGGTTGTGGAAAAGTCCAAAATACCCTTATTTGATTATTTGCCACCACATTAAAATTGTGGTTTTTTGGTCTTTGTACCATAAAGTTCTTAATTTTATTATTAAAATAATACAACTTTTATATTTTATCAAACTTATCAAATCTCTCTCTCTATTCTCTATTTTTTTCTCTTTCATCACTTTCTCACTTCTTTCTTCCAAAAAAAATATATCAATCTATAATATAAGAAAATTAATGGTTGTGGAAAAGTCCAAAATACCCTTATTTTTGTGAATGATACCTAAACAAAAATGAAGTGTGTATACGGGAAAAAATCTATTATTGACCTAAATATTTTTATATACGAGAAATTGTATTTATGATCAAATATTTTTCATAAAAAATGGTATACGGGAAAAAATATATTATTGATCTAAATATTTTAATATACGAAAAATATATTATTGATCTAAATATATTTTTTTTTAAAATGGTATACGGGAAAAAATTTATTATTGATATAAATAATCTTATATACGAAATTTACTATTGATCCAAATATTTTTGTGAATGATACCTAAACAAAAATGAATTTTGTACGGGAAAAAAATCTATTATCTATAATATAAGAAAATTAATGGTTGTGGAAAAGTCCAAAATACCCTTATTTGATTATTTGCCACCACATTAAAATTGTGGTTTTTTGGTCTTTGTACCATAAAGTTCTTAATTTTATTATTAAAATAATACAACTTTTATATTTTATCAAACTTATCAAATCTCTCTCTATTCTCTATTTTTTTCTCTTTCATCACTTTCTCACTTCTTTCTTCCAAAAAAAATATATCAATCTATAATATAAGAAAATTAATGGTTGTGGAAAAGTCCAAAATACCCTTATTTTTGTGAATGATACCTAAACAAAAATGAAGTGTGTATACGAGAAAAAATCTATTATTGACCTAAATATTTTTATATACGAGAAATTGTATTTATGATCAAATATTTTTCATAAAAAATGGTATACGGGAAAAAATATATTATTGATCTAAATATTTTAATATACGAAAAATATATTATTGATCTAAATATTTTTTTTTTAAATGGTATACGGGAAAAAATTTATTATTGATATAAATAATCTTATATACGAAATTTACTATTGATCCAAATATTTTTGTGAATGATACCTAAACAAAAATGAATTCTGTACGGGAAAAAAATCTATTATTGATTTAAATATTTTTATATACGAGAAATGGTATTTATAATTAAATATTTTTAATCCAAAAATGGTATACGGGAAAAAATATATTATTGATCTAAATATTTTTATATATGAAATAATCAATTATTAATCTTTTTTTTTTACATTTTTTTTTAAAATCAATGATGTATCCAAATTTATGTAACCGAACAGAACCCGTGCGTATGCACGGGTTTGTTACTAGTTTGTAGTATTTTATTTTCTTTTGTAAACAAAATAATTAATATTTTAATTTTACTTTTGCCCATTTTATAATAATTTTTTTATAAAGGTTTAAAGAAAACATAAATTTAGGTATATAATATTTTAACTCAAATAAATCGCATATTTTTTACTGTGATAGATCTGGGCTCAGAGCAGGGCCGGCCCTGAGTCAGGGCAAGCAGAGCCACAGTCCAAGGCAAAAAAAAAAAGAGGGGCCTCAAATTTTGGGGTGTGGACTTAATGAATTTTAATAACACTTATTATATATACGTTAATTCAAAAAGTCAGAACATATTCTATATGTAGCGCAGCGGCTAGTGGAATTTTTCAGCTTATCAAGGACACACCTGGAAAAATAATTTTGTTACGCAGTGAACTAAAGAAAATATTTGTTGTTTTATGTTTTTTTATTATATATAATACTAGTTTTATTAACTTTATTGATTTTATTTATTTAATATAAATTTTAGCTAATATTTACTTTTTATAATTAAATATTTAAGATTTATTATATGACTAAAATATTTATTATTAAATTTTTAGGTTAAGAAATATCATATAATTATTAGTGGATTGATTTATAGTTATATTATTAAATAATTTTAGAATAAGATATTAAAAAATTAAATATTAATGTTATTCTTAATTAATTTTTATGTAACTCTAACAACAACAAAAAATTTTATCTTTATATAATTAATACTAACAACTTTCACTCTTTTAATATTTAAAAAAAGAAAAAGTCGTAGATAAACTTAATTTAAATTATTTATATTTTTTATGGAAAATATATATTATCATATTTATATTATAATAATATGTTAAAAATTATAAAATCTTTTTGATTAATTATTCAATTTTTTATTGAGGTCCATTTTACTATTTGCCTCGAGCCTCTAAAAAGTCAGGACCGGCTCTGGCTTAGGGTAATTGCAATATCCATCCGGGCTTAGAGTAACTGCAATATGTAAGGTGTATATCGGTTGGGTTGGATTAAATTTGGCCTAATCCGTTATTTAATCCGTTCAAACTTTAATGGATTGAGTTTACTATTCAATCCGCAATTTTATTATCAAAATCAATATGAACCGACTCGTTCATTTAAGAATTGGGTTGGGTTGCGTTCGTGGGTTGTGTTCAAATTAAAAAATAATTATTTTTTTCAATTTAAAAATATTGTAACACAATTCAATACATTTATACTCATTTCTAGCACACAAAATGGATAAAACACATATAATATCTAATAATATTCATCAACAAGACATAACACTAGATAATAGTATAAAATTCCACCAGACACATTATTTTTATGAAATATGTAAGTTGGAAATAATACAAAAGAAAATAAGAAACAACATTTAGTCTTAGAATTACGTAAACTCATTTATTTAGTAGTATTGTTGGTGGAGAATAAAGTTTTTTTGGAAAAATTATGGTTAGTACTGAGATAATAATTTTATATTTTTATTTAAAATAATAATTAAAAAATAAGAAATTACTAATGTCACATCAATGGGTTAGGTCAATGGATTCACGGGTTGCAAAACTCAAACCCGATACTCAAACCAAAACTATATAGGTTGTTGTGGGTTGAGTTGGGTATACCCGTAAATGAACGGGTTCGCATAATTTGTGGGTTGGTTCATTTGGATTAGCGGGTTCGTGGGTCGACTCGCACCCATGAGCACCACCTAGCAATATCCATTTTTTTCTTTGTCAAACTAGAAGTTCAAGATATAAACTATTTTAGACCAACTGTAACGCTCAAGACAAAAGATCCAAGATCAGAATTTAAGTGGAAAGGCTTGTAGAAAAATAGACATTCAATTTGACTAAAAATAAACAATTTCGCCCTCCAATGCAACAATCGCTTTCTAATTCAATCAGACAGTTCTTCGCACATCACGATGTCCCACGCGCAAACGATTTCAATCTCTCTTGATAAATAAGGGGAAAACACGTCATTTAAGAGCTCTTGATATATCCATCCTAACTCACACATTACTTCTTATTCTCTCATTAACTTAGGCGTTGGAATGCTAATTTTGTAGATTTGCTCGCTCTGTCGCATTGCAGCATTAATCCACTACACTAATACACAACTCAATTACCTCATCTTCTATTTCTAATTCCCAGGCGAATATTGGGCATCGTCTAAGGGAGTCGACATCTAATTCCCACTAATTTTAATTAAAAAAAACTAGGGGTGTTCATTGGTTCGGGTAAATCCGAACCAAACCAGAATCCGAACCAAAACATAGTGTTTGGGTTGGACATTTTTTCAATTCGGACAAGAACCAAACCAAACCAATCAAATCCAATGACAATTGGTTCGGTATCGGATTTTCAATTTACTACCCACAAACTCAACTCAAACCAACCATAATTAATTAATATGAAAATTACTACCAATCATTCAACTTAGAAAAGGAAAAAGTAAAATGTTGTATGTGGACAAGTATACTATTTTAATTTGTTGTTAAAAAAATATTAGTGTAATGTGGTAACTAAGCATAGAGCTATGAAACACATCCATGATCATCCTAACTCAAGTGACTAGTTATATATTCAAAAATCTTTAGGTTAAATATTTTTCTTGTTACATATTTTTTAATCTAGGAAAAAATTGTTAGTCTAATTGTCATACCCCAATTTTTGACCCTAAGATCCTATATCATTCATATCCCAATCACTAATCAAGAGCTTCACTTGGAAGTTTTGTTTATGGTGTTGCACTCACCTCATCAATAAGAGGGACCATCAAGCACCAATGATTGTTTATCTTGTATGCATACTATACTAACCCAAATACCAAAAACATTGCTTTATTTCTTTGTAGGCTTTTGTTTTGTAGGTACCAAGCCAAGACATGCAATAAGCAAGGCATTTTTCACATTTTTGACTGATGAAATCGATTTCCCTACTGGGTAAATCGATTTCCCTGCAGCAATCTTCAACAAAATCACATTCTGGACAGCATGAAATCGATTTCCCTCCTGGGTAAATCGATTTCCCTAGTGTATTTTGCGCCAAATTCTCTTCTGGAACAGAGTGAAATCGATTTCACTCCTGGGGAAATCGATTTCCTTAAGGCGAAATTCAAAAAAAATAGAGAGGGAAGCTTGATTTGATTTTGGCACCTATTTTCTTTGACCATCTTTGTCATTTCACCAATTTTCCACCTCATCAAAATAATTCTCTTCATTAAACCCCATTTTACCACTTTTTACCATTTAATTGCCACTTTAATCACCAATTAAACACAAGCTAATTACCAAATGCAAAAAGACCAAATTACCACTACTCTTGCTCTCATCCTATAAATAGAGCCCACTACTCTCTCATTTCTCAAGCTTTTGATAGCCAAAAAAGTTCTTGCAAATTCATTTCTCAAGCTTGGAGAGCCAAAAAATTGCTTGCAAATTCATTTCTCACCCTTTCCAAAACCCTCACCCAAAGTTCATTTTCATAAGATTAGTAAGGTTCACATTGAATCTTGCTAATTTTGAACTAAGCCTCCTACATTTCACTCTTTTCTTTGATTGTTCATCTCCATACTTGAAGGATCTACACTTTGTGCTTGTTCTTGAAGCAACTTCAACACTTTAATTCAAGAATTGGTAAATTTCTCAATTCTAAGATGTAGATCTTTGTTGCTTGTGTTCAATGCATCTTTGATGCTATATTGGTGCTATTTGATGGTGATTTGATGGAAAATTCGTGCTCCAATGGATATGTGATCATAAGGTGTTTGTATGTTTGCTTAAGTCAAGTTTTATGCCTCCTAATGCTGATTTTTTGAATGCTGCGTGCAGGAAATCGATTTCCCTCTGTAGGAAATCGATTTCCACCTTATTTTTTTTCAAAAATTTGAACTCTGGACTCAGGAAATCGATTTCCTACAGAGGTAAATCGATTTCCTGCTGGCAGAATGTGTTTTTTTGCCTTTTTTATGCTTGTTTTGGTTTCCTACTTCCTCCACTTCATTAATATCATTGGATCTAGGATGTTGATAGGTTTGAAATGACCTAATCCATAATATTAGATGAATGATATTAATGATAGTGTGAGTTGATTATCTTTTGTGAATTTTATTCTTCTTCCTCCATTTTATTAATATCATTGGATCTAGGATGTTGATAGGTTTGAAAGAACCTAATCCATAATATTAGATGAATGATATTAATGATAGTGTGAGTTGATTATCTTTTGTGAATTTTATTCTTCTTCCTCCATTTTATTAATATCATTGGATCTAGGATGTTGATAGGTTTGAAAGAACCAAATCCATAATATTAGATGAATGATATTAATGATAGTGTGAGTTGATTATCTTTATGCATTTTATCTTCTTCTTCTCCTTTTTTTCTTTTGATCGATGAAAGTCTTAATACTTTGAGAATTCTTATGGATTCTTAGTGAAGACTAGATCGTTACCTATTTTCTTTTCGTGCGGTATTGCTTTCGGAAGGCGATCTACATATCGTTCTTCTCGCATGCATTAGCACATAAAGTTTTGACCGGCCTCGTTGTAGGGTGATTTCTACATAAATCACTTGGCGATCTGCTTAACATAGCGCAATATTTCGTGTCCCGAATCAAAAAGATCAAACATGGAAGAGAATTGTATGCGGTTGATTTAAGACTTGTGGAGGTTTTATCGTGTAGTCGCTATGATTTTATCAAGCTTCTGATAAGTCCCATTGACTTTAAATCCGAGTACATCATTCACTCACCATGGATCTTCCTACTAACTTTGATAACATACTTGACAAGTTTCAAGATGGTTATCTTTAACATTTAACAACTAACTTTAATTTCCGCACCTTTTATATTACCGCTCTTTATATTACCGCTCTTTATATTTCTCGCCTTATCGCTTTACTTTATCATTTCATCATATTTACTTTCCGCCATTTTTCCTTTGTCCACTTGGACCATACTTTATCTTTTCTTGCTAAAACACTAATAAATAACCAAAATCTAAAAAATACATAAGGCTCTCTTTGGACTATCAGTTACTATCCCTAGCGCTTTGGAGATTCGGACTTATGGACCTAGTACCTCTAGACTCGTTCTATTGCTATCCTGTGATTGTTCTGTCTGTCTGGCATTGTTCTGTTGTATGTTTATGTGTGCAGGTATTTCCTTGAAAGCCCTTGATGGTTAATTCCAAGGCACTGATATAAGGATTTTACCCGAAAACAGCCGTTACTCTGCCCGATTTTCATCAGAATCTTAATGTGCTTAATGAAAAATGGTGCTAAGACAATAAGTTCATCTGGATCCCCAAGTGTTAATGTGTTGGTACTGATAAATCCAAAGGATGGGAAAACTACCTTGGCTCTTAATGTCAAGTGTTGGCTTCTTATTCGGTTAGACCGTTTCTTTCCTTAGCTTTTATTTTACGCAATAGGATAGCCTCTTCATCTCCTCCCATTCTTAAATTTTCAAAATCTTCTCCCTTTTTCCAAAATATTCTTATGTTTGCAACCTTTTCAAAACCTTTTTCTTAAAAATATCTTTCGCCCTTAGTGGCTTTTCTTCAAAAGTTTAAACACCGTTAATTGTCGAAACGAGTGGTTATACCCCACGATTTTGAAATTGATTGATAATAACAAGATCTTTTCCGCGTGAGAGAGCTAGTGGCATACTCGTTGATTTTATCCGAGTTGGAGCCCTTCTTTCATTTGCGATGCAAAGAACTTGTTTGTTCTCATACTCAAGATCAATGGCTGAGTATTTCTCTCCAACGACGATAAAGTGTTTATTCGTTTTAAAAACGTTTTTCCCAAAAGCGGAACTACATTAGCTCTGACTTCTCCATTGCACCGAGGAGGTATGTAGGCCCAAGGCTTAACGCTTTGCCGAGCTTATTTTAAAAATAAAACAAACTCTTTTTTAGCACACACACACACACAGATTTTCAAAAAGGTTCCCGTGGAGTACCACGGATATGAGGGGTGCTTTAAACCTTCCCCTCATATAATCAACACCCGTACCTGAGATCTCTTTCTTGCTTTAAAAACAAAACTTTGGGTTTTACGTTCTTTTCCCTTTTCCTTTGAAAAATAAAGCGCGGTGGCGATTTCAAACGGAATATTGATTCGAGTCAATCCCATGGCTTCGATATCAGATTTTCCCCGCTACACTAATATTTACAATTGAACACTATTAATCCTATATTTTTTATATTTTTATGAAAAGTCAATTTCTGTAAATAAGTTTTTTTTTCAAATATTTTTTGCATTTTTTTATCTACCCGATCAATCCAACCCAAACCAACCCGTTGTTTCTCGGTTCAATTGGTTTGAGATTATTGTAAAAATTTGCAAATCCAATCCAAACCAATCCATTTAATTTTAATCGGTTTGGATATCGAGTTCTCTCAAACCCGAACCAAACCGGTCCGCGAACACCCCTAAAAAAACCATTTTTCCACCAAAGATCCAAATAACCAATCTCTTTTTTTGAAATTCAATATCTTCCTCATACATCACTACAACAAATTTGTCTTTTAGCAGCGCATCTACGAAAGCGCTTTTGGGAAAAGCGCTACTATAGGTTGCGTTAAAAACAAAACTAAAAAACAAGGGAAAAAAGCGCTGGTAAAGGGGGGTACGAGAGCGCTTTTTGAAAGCGCTGGGAAAGGGGGGGTACGAGAGCGCTTTGTTAAAAGCGCTGGTAAAAGGGGATACGAGAGCGCTTTTTAAAAGCGCTGGTAAAGGGGGGGTTACGAGAGCGCTTTGTCAAAAGCGCTGGTAAAGGGGGTACGAGAGCGCTTTTTGAAAGCGCTGGTATAGCTAATTTTATAATTAAATTTTATTTCTCATTTGAATCTCATTACTAGTACTCTCTCTCTCTCTCTCATTTTATTTCTCAAATCAACTCTCTCTCCTCTCTTAATCTCTCACCAAACCTCTTATGAACAAACGACGGTGCTCAGGGCGGCGCCGCCTGTAGGTTCCAGAATTAGGATTTTTTTTTACACCAATGCGTTCGTCTGGTCCTTCTTAACACGAATCCGAAGGTAGTTTCTGTAAAACAACCACTGAAAAGCGCAGATCTACAAAGAAAGATTCGAAAACCTAAGCTCAAAAGGTGATCCACTATTTTGTGATTAACTGATTATTTACTACGTTTGTTCATGTTTTACAGAGATTGAAGCTGATTTGAGAAAGGGGCTAAAAACCCTAGATTCAAAACCGATGCAATATGGTGATGTCAAGACAAGAAAATAAAGAAAGTAAGAGAGAAAGAAAGAGATACTGGAGAAACAGCCTCAGTTTGTTTTACCCTCGGGTGAGATCTTTCTGATCTGGTTCTTTGCTCTTCGTCTCCTTTTGCTCTCTCTGTCTTTCGTCCTTGTCTTTGAATGTCTATGAGGTTATCCCTTTTTTTATTCTGAAGGATTTTCGTAAAAGGGAAAATGATGATTTTTTTGATTAGGGTTTGCTTGCCGTTGCTACGTTTTTTCGCGAACAATGGTTCTCTCCTTGATAATTGTGCTAATGATTAGTTAAATACTGGTGTAAGCTAGGGCTTTCTTGTATTGGACTGAGATTGCCTTTCTGAAACAGGCTTAACTTGACTCTTCTTATAACTCGTATTGGGCTTTTTGTTTATTGATTTTGTTTGCTCTTGATGGATAATTTGTACAGCAGTGAAAATGTTGTTTATTTTGGCTGAAATGAAATACTTTTGTCCCTTTTTACCACTGAGTTACTGTGATATTCTTCTGAATTCTGTGTAGTAACTCTTTTTTGTGAATTGAAATTTTACCTTTTCAGTGTGAACCAAATGAACTTTGTGATTTGTAGTGAAAGAAATAATTTGGCCTGTGATTGTTGTATGAATTTTGTAAATATAAATGATATGAGGCCCATTCCCTTAGGCTTGAATTCAATGAAGCACAGTTACTTAAACTGATTCCTTTTTGAAAATCCTAATGATGAGTTGTGAAAAGTCTCTTGAGAACCTCTTGTTTTTATTCAAATGCTTGCTAATTGTTTGCTAATAGATGTAACTTAGGCGAAATAGTTGCAATGGAGAATCAATTGGAACTAAACAACTGAGGTCAACCACCAGATATGCAGCGGTCACTGCTTCTATTTTGTAAGTCCGAAAACACAACATTTTATGATTATATTAGTGTTTCTTAATACTGATGATTTCGAAAACACAACATTTTATGATTATATTAGTGTCATATGATATTACGAATTTTATCATGCCATTCTCTAGAATGTTTGTAATTCCATCTTCTCCCGTTGTATTGAAGTTGTTGTGAAATTCTGCTGCAGATTGTTGTTATGTTTGCTGTTGTAAGGTTGTTGCTGAATTTTCGGGATGAATTGTTCATAATTCAGGTTTGAACACAAGAACCTCATTGCCAAGATCATGGATGCTTGCCCTCTATCTCTAAGAGTCTCGGCTAGAGCTGGAAAGGACTATGAATTGCAGCAGCAGCATTTTTTTGAATCTGCGGGGCTGGCCAGAGCTTCTACTTCCTCTCTACTTAATGCCTCTATTGTAGTGCTTAGTGTTGTAGTCTTTGTTGTTGTAGTTGCTTGCTATTTATAGGATTTAGAAATAGGCGGAGAGTTGAATCTATAGGTGGAGAGCTGAACCAATGTGGTATTATCTAAAATAAAGAATGGATACTTATTTGGTTGTAATTTTGGGAGTAAGAAGATTGAGTATTATGTAGTTTTTCTTTTACAAAGAACCGAAGATTGATATTTATTATTTGTCCAAGTTTGGGTTATTGGTTTTAGAACATTTATATATTTTATTGATATATTTATTATTTGCATTCTCAAGTAAAGAAAAATAATGAAAGTTTGACTATTCTTTTTTTTACATATTTATAATATATAGCGGAGGTCAAAAACCCCCACAAATTGGCTAAAAAAAACCCGCAAATCAGCCGCATTTTTTGTAGTGATAGTGCTTTTCTGGAAAAAGCGCTGCTATAGGGGGTGCTACGAAAGCGCTTTTCTGGAAAAAGAAAAAGCGCTGCTATAGGGGGTGCTACGAGAGCGCTTTTCTGGAAAAAACGCTACTATAGGGGAGGCTACGAGAGCACTTTTGGCTAAAAAAATGCGCTGTGAAGACTTACGACAGCGCCACCTATGACAGCGCATTTAAGCGCTGTGAAAGGCCAAAAAAAGCGTTGTGAAAGCCCTTGTACGGCGTAGTGCGTGTTAGTTCTGTGATTTTATGATTGGCACAAATTTTGTTAGAACATGTATCACAGTAAGATGTTCAGCAAGATGTCATGACATGTTAATCAGACATCGTAGCAGGATGCATTTTTACTTCTTGGAAGATTTATTATTTAAATGTGAGATTCTCTTCTATTTTATCTCATAAATTTTTGCAGTACAAGAAGGGTTAATTTTGGAACAAATGTTTCTATTCCTGTTGTACACTTGTTTCATAAAATAAGATCTTGAGACATTTTAAGAAACATGTGATGTTTGTTCTTTATTTAAGGGGAAATATTTTGCATAAATTATGCAGAAATCAATTTGTGGATTTGCATCAATTTGATTGAAGATCTCGAAGTCCATGCTTATGGAAGACTATTTAAAAGAACGGTCTAAACCTAATGGATCAACTAAGTCTTGTTTAGTGAAGAGTTTTTTAGGGTTATAGTTTGGTCATTATTTTGTATGAGTCACTCTATTATCACCTTGATATTAGAGTTTGACTGAGTTTAAGTTATAATTTTTTTAATCACTCGTAAGCTTTTAAATAATAGTGGATTGTGTGTCTTGGAAGTGTGTCTTCTATTATTTGATTGGAGTTGTTATCGTTGTTGTGTGATTGAAGGGAAGTGAGAGGGGTCTTCATATCAAGGAGTGTCTTAGATAGAAATAGCACTGGTATTGATTACGTGAGAAGATTCTAAACTAGATGTTATTTACTTGGGCTTCAAACTAATACTATTTTAGTGGATTTCCTCCCTGGTTTGGATTCCCCCAGAGTATGTGGTGTTGTACCAAACTGGTTAACAATTATCTGTGTTATTTACTTTCAACAGTTTACCTTACTTACATAATTGTTCTTGTTGTTATGATTGATATGATATCAATGTCATGACATCTGATTCGACGTCTAATATCTCTGTACTAGAATTTCAATTGGCATCAGAGCAGGCATCCTGTTCTGATTTGGGTGAGCTCTAGGGAAGTTATGTAACACCCCATTTCTCCCCTCTGTAACTAATTAAATAAATCAGAGTATAATAATCAAAACACCATTATAGGATGTCACATTTTCTTCGAAACAACAAAACATGCTCAAGTTAAACAATTTGATACATAGCACACTTTAGGATAAACCAACATAAAGACTTAAATCGTGGTTCTCAAACTTCACTTTAGTAATGCAGCGGAAAGAAAATCGTAATTTGTTTCCAACATATTCAACTTCATCTAAATCAACAACAACTTAAAACAAAAGAGAGTTAACAATAATTCCCATTAATCCTCAAGTAAACGATAATTCATTAAAACGAAATAAAACAATCAAGCGTTCAACCCACAGGTGCTACGTATCAGAGCATGACACCGACTCGAACTATCAGTAACTAAATCTTTACTCACTATGGATCACCTGCACGTTACCAATACAAAGACAACGGCCAACAAGAAAAGGGTGAGATATCGAACAATATAATTGAGTTTATGATAAATAATTTACTAGGATCAAATCATATAAAATTATCACTTCACAAGTATCAACGTCACAAATCACTTCACATATACAACAATCATCTACTTCAACCAATTCAATCACAATCCAAGTCACGTCACTTCACATCGGTCAATACTTATGCAAAATAAAATGTGACACTAACAATGCACATGCATGTGGTACTCAGGGCTTCAGCCCCCATCGCCAATTGTCAATTAATAGAGGCATCAAACAAGGCATAAGCCTTCGTCACTGTTTGCCAATCCAGATCGTCACAAAATGCAAATGTATGTGACTCGATGAATGCAAAATCACATACACAATCGCAACAAAACTCGTCACAAGGCATACGCCTATATCACCGTTATTACCAATAAATAGAGGTAATTAATCGTCATAATAATTCCTGCACTTTGCAATATTCACCAAAATAGTAACTTCACATCGTCACTGACCATAGGCCTATAACTTTGTATCCACATCACAACAACAGCTTAACGACAACAACCCAACAACAACAAATCAAAAACAAAAGCATCACAAACAATACAACGACAATTAACACTGACTACAAAATCATCATATTTATTAGTCTCTTATTTAATCAATTATTCTACTACTAAACACTTCAAGGTTATTCTCTAATATTCACTTCTAAATACGCTAAAAGGCAATATATATTTTCTTCTGCTATTTATTACAGTTCACTATTTATTTACTCCTGCTATATATACACGGTTCATAGACTTATATATCTAACACCCCAAAATAACAGAATAATATGAAATTAATATTATTATCATTATTATTATGCCATTATTATTATATCACTATAATTATATCATTATATTTACTATGATTGTTATTATATCATTATTGTTATTATTAGTAATATAAAGTGATATCATTCCACTTCCTGGTTATGTGCCCCATGACACACTTGTGTTTCACGTGCCCCTTGGCACAGGTATTTAAGCGGTGTGCCCCTCGGCACACGTTTGTTCCGCCCGACATAGACAATTTTAAGGGGGTGTGCCTCTCGGTACACATCTGTCCTGCCCGGCACCCTTCATCCCTGTTACGCAGTCTCTATAATATCTCATTTTTCCTTCGTTTCTCATACCAGACTTTAATTACGGAACGAAATTTTTCTACGAACACCAGTATAATTTCAGTATTTCATATGAACAATAAAATTTAACGACGACGGTACCATATAAAACAATTGTTTTGCAACTCAATTACACAAACACAGAGACAATTTTATATCAATCTAACCCCCACATATCATCCATCATATACCCAGTTATAGAGCAAGAACACCACCCTTACCTTGGATTGGAAACCGCTCTAAAATTTGTTCCTCCGATTGAAATTCCGGTCGAATCCACGCTTCTCGATTTTTGAAAATTATTCCTTTTTCCTCTTCTCGGCATAGCTCCCTATCTCTTTTCCTTCTTTCAGCTACAGCACCAAAACCTAACTCTCTCTTATTTCGTATTTTTTCTTATAACATTTTTAATTCCACTTAATCAAATAATATCAATTATATCATTTCTTATTGGGCTTACTCTTGGCACACTTCCAAATTACTAACACCAACCAATCCAACTTAATTAAATAATCAGTCCAATATAATAATATTATTTCTCTGATTAGACCGACAAATTTAATCCAGCTTTAGACTTAACCGCTCCAATCAACATATTACTCCAATTTCGCCTCTTAGAATCTTACCAATAAATCTCAACTTCAACAATTTCCAATAATTAAATCTTAATTAATTAATTAATCAATTAATTAAATTTGGGCCGTTACAAGTTACTTTCTGGTACCATGAACAAGGAAGGAGGATTTACTATGAGACCACCCATCTTAGTTGGCACCAACTATGACTATTGGAAGGCACGTATAGTGGCATTCCCAAAATCTATAGAACTTGGAAAGCTATCCTAAAGGGTTAGACCATTCTGTTGTGAAGGATAAAGAATGGAATAAGACTTTGAAGCTAGAAGAGGACTGGTCTAAGGATGAAGATGAAATTGCTCTTGGAAATTCCAAAGCCTTGAATGACCTATTCAATGGAGTAGACAAAAGCATATTTAAGTTAATAAACACATGTACTGCGGCCAAAGATGCTTGGGAAATTCTCAGAACCTCTCATGAAGGCACATCTAAAGTGAAGATATCTAGACTTCAACTTCTCACCACCATATTTGAGAATCTAAAGATGAAATATGATGAGAGCAATCAAGATTTTTGTATGAACATTCTTGAAGTAGCCACTTTATCCAGTGCCTTAGGAGATAAGATATCAGAAGAAAAATTGGTAAGAAAAATTCTCAGATCTCTGCATAAGAGATTTGACATAAATATGTTAGTGGCGACTCTGTTGATTTTTGTGGTAGCGACAGCTGACGACTCAGCAGAGTCGTCAGCAAATTAACAGAGTCGCCACTAACATATTTATCCTGAAAAGGAAGGGAATGCCAGCAAACCACAAAAATCTCCAACAATTTTCATCAAATCTTAAGAACAAATTAAGATCAAAGCAAGAATCAAGATCCTTTCTTCCGATTGAATTTTCACACGCCTCTCTCCCTCTCCAAGGATCTTGTGCCCCACTCTCTCCCTCACATCTCTCGGATTTCGTTCGTGTTCGTGTCGTGTTCGCATTCGTGTTCATCCGATCTCATTCTCTTCGTTTGGTCCGGTAAATTCACTATAAAGTATACTAGATCATTGATTTTGTTGCTTTATTTGAAATTGATCATGATGATTTTTTATTGTGGATGATGGACCGATGATAATTGATGATGATAACTGTGTGTTGATTGAATGATTCACATTGATTTTGTTTAATTGCTTAAGTTTGAGACATATCAGTAGATTGTTGTTGTAACACCCTTCTAAACCCCTGCGGCAATTAATGATTAAATCAGAGTACATGTAAACAAGGATGTCACAATTGATAATAAAATAAACATTATCCGTCATTGTCATGCATTTACTAGGGAATAATCCTTCATAACTCATCAACCTCATGTTTACACAGCGGAATAAATTATCAAAATAGCATTTCATCATCAATACCACAAACCTCAAAATTAATTTAAAACAAAACAGAGTTATCAAATTAATTTCAAAACATAACATTCCCCAGTGTTACATCTATCAGAGCATGACACCTGGCACTAACTAAACAAAGACTCGTGAGTTAATCCTCACCAAGTCGAAGCCGCTATCCTCAATCTGAAAAATATAGTGTAAGGGTGAGTTTCATTCGCAATTAACAAATATTATTGCATTATAAATAACAACACATCAATAGTTATATTATTCACTCGATTCATTTATATTCAGATAATCCATCATCATACAAAACACATAATACCAATCATAACCCTTAAGCACATTCAATCATATTATCAAATTCATGCATATGAATGCAACTGACTCTATGCATGTGGTACCAAACATCATCAATGGGAATAACCCACCGACCAATCTAACATCATCAAGATACGACCCTGCTAGCACAAATTCCACATAATGGGAATTATGCCCTTAACTGAATCCCCTCATCATTAGGATTCAGCCCTCAACAAATGACTATGAATGAATGCAACATACACAACATACTTATATCATCCTCATCATCATCATTAAGTATGTCCACATGTATATTAGCATCATTCAATATACTTTAAATCATCATTAAACACAAAATCATATAATAAGATTCATCATCCTCAAATCGGCACTCAAAACAGGCCTACGGATCAAAAGTTACGCATCATTGAACTTTCGAAGAAAATCACAAAACAGAAAATTTAACACACAGCAGCCATACGCGTATGACCTAACCCATATGCGTATCGCCCTTCATCATACGCGTATCATACGCGTTTCACCAGAACCAAAATTGCCTTGAAAGCATCCCATACGCGTATCGTCTTCTTCATACGCGTATCAGCAGAACCAAAATCTCTCACAAAACTTCTCATACGCGTATGGCCACTCCCATACGCTCCTCATACGCAATGCACCAGAACTTGGTTTTTGGGACAGGACAGCTGCGTATCATACGCGTATCGTCCCTGGGATTGTCCCTCATACGCGTATAGCCTCATCCCATACGCGTATGACACTATTCCATACGCGAAACACCAGAAATTTTCCCAAAACCTGCAGTTTCGTACAAATCCAATTCTCACTCGTTTTTACTCCTATCAGTCCACGATTTTGAGTCTAAAACAGTCATTTTTCACACTTTCATTCATAGGATTCAATCATACTTATTAGACTATCATCTTATATCAATTTATACACCAAAACCCAAATTTCTAATCAATTCTTTAGTACCCAAAACCTAACTCTGACATATAACCAATCATTTATAATTACGATAAGAGATGATAATTGGAAGAGTCCCCCTTACCTTAGCCAAATTCTTGATTTTGGCCTCTTCCTCTTCTGTTCCTCTTTACGTTCCTCAGCTCTTCTCTTCAACTTCTCCTTTTTCACGTTCTGACTCTTTTTCCTTATTTCCTTTGTTTTATGAAAACATAAAATAATTAGCAATGGGCTTACTCACTTAGCACCCCCCACATTACTAATCTCACCATCCGGCCCAATGACCCTTAATCCATAATTCTCCAATAATCCTAAATTAAAAATACTGGTATTAATTAATTAATTTAACATTCAATTAAATTAATAAATCAGAATTTATGGGGTGTTACAGTTGTTGCTAATACATGAATATTGCTTGTGATCAAAGAAAATGCATGCTAACTGTTTGATAATTGGTTTATGTGAAGCATTCGCTTTTGATTTTTAGTATTGGCATGTGATAATCAACTATCGGTGGATAATTTTTGTTGATTGTGCTTAATTGATCAGATTTGAGGTTGTGAGTTGTTTGTTCTTCATAACACGTGCACTTTGCTGGAGACACAAGAAAACGCATGCTAGGTGTTTGATATTTTGTTCATGTGAAGCATTTGTTCCTAATTTTGCACACTAGTATGTGATCATTGATTGTGGATTAGTGACTCATGACGTCTATGCTTAATCGAATTAATTTGAGGCTTAATAATGAATTGTTCTTGATGATATGATCACAGTGCTTACGATTCAATGCTTGCATGCTAATTATTTGATGGAATGCTTAATTGCGCTTTTAAGGACCAATCAATTTGTTGAATACTGTGTTTTCTCTTGACTCATAGCATTGCATGTTTGACCTTTATTCGTATGTTGAACATTCATGGAAGATGGCGTGATGTTTACTCGCAAGAGAATTTGGTTTTTGCTCTTCTGTTCTGTTTAGGTCGACGCACATGTTGCTTAGGTCGACGCAGAGATTTCCTTATGTGCTTCTGTCCTGTTTAGGTCGACGTAGGTTGGATTTAGGTCGACGTAGAACCTTTCTTATCTGCTTCTGTTTGGTTTAGGTCGACGCAAGCTAATGTAGGTCGACGCAGAACATTTCTTATCTGCTTCTGGTTAGTTTAGGTCGACGTATTTCCTGTTTAGGTCGACGCAAGGCTTTTCTCATTTGTCCCTGGTTTGATTAGGTCGACCTTTTAGGTCGATGCAGAGCTGTCTTGTTTGTTTAGGTCGACGCATGCATGCTTTGTTGCTCTTTTATGTGGTTGCTTCATTTGCAAGTTTGTTTTCTCTTGTATTTTCACGCCTATGCTAGTTTTGACTTGTTTTCTCCATGCTTTCACTTCTTATTCCGCATTTCATTTTCGGTTTAGCTTATAGTATGATAAATTCCAATTGTGATGTTTTGTTATCTCTAACTTGTGTGCTAGTATGCAAGGCATTTGGAAAGGTGATTACCGATGACGCTTACCTCATTTGTGTTCTGCTTTATTTGCAGGACACAATTTCACTTCCTTACGCCGTGTTCTCATCTTGGAGACACATCTTTCACTTCCATGTGTTGTATGATGGAAATAGATTAAGTGCAGAACATTCATAAACTTTTAGCTGTTTGAAATTATGTTTAGCATAAGTTATTAGTAAAACTTTGTAGCTGATCTGCATTGGATCTAATTTCATCATACAACACTTGGTAATGTTGATCGACTATGCTCCGGGAAAGTTCAGTTATCTTAGATAACGTCAAAGAAGTTAGGTTTTACTGTTGATGTTGGCTAGGCTTTTTTTAGGGTCTTATTTTGTTTGAATATGGAACTTATGACTTATTGTTGATGTTGATGCATGTTGTGTAATACTCCAGGTTGGCCATAATGTCTGCGTAATACAAATAAAGTGAATTGGATATAATTAAATTAGAAAAACTAAAAAAAATGATTTTTCTATATTCCGTAGATACAACTACGTAATGACGTAACGTTCATCTCTTCCGTAAATACATCTACGGAAGTTTCTAAAACCTCCAAAACCCAATAATGGCGTCGGGTCAATGTTGCAGAGGGTTAAAACCCCATTTTGGTGGCTTGAACGTCATTTTAACAAATCAAACAACACCTTCATTGTCTCTAAGCTATATTTCTAGGTTGATCCAATTATTGCTACACCTAGAAATCAAATTCTAACTCTATTATAAATACTCTTAAATAACTCGAAAAGTCAAAAACTTACCTATTAAATTGAGTTTTGAACTTGATAGAATGTGTTGATGTGGATGTTATTGGCCGAACTCGAGAGAAAGAAAACAAGCTTTGAGGAAGTTTGATTTTTGAAGTTGAGAGAGTATAAGAGTTGATGAGAAAAGTGAAGAATGGGGAGGAGAAGAGTGTGTTGTGAATTATAACACCAAATTCTTCCGTAGATGCATCTACGGAACCATTTGTATGTGAATCTACAGAACAAAACAACATTAAACAAAAATGTGCTTCCAGAGATGCATCAATGAAAGCAAGAGAGCAATTTTGTCAATTCGCAGGTGCGTGAGAAATCCATGGAATCTAGTTAGAAATTCTCAAAAATAATCCATAATAACTCTTCATTTTTAATATATTAATATTTTTTAATTAAAACATGTAAAATTATATAAATATATATTAATATAGAAATTATAAAACTTAAATAATATGATCAAGAGTTGAAAAATCTACGGGCAGGAATACTTCCCTTCCCTAATCCCCAACTTAAAGTGTCATCAGAAAACTTCTACGTCCATCCCCATATCCGCAGGAGAAAAATTCACCAACTACACAAATAATATCACTAGGATCCTGTTAACGAATGCAAATTGATATCCATAATTCCACTAAAATTTTCTTGTTTAGATTATTTAGTTCGTGTGAATTGAAAATTTGATATTTTTAGTTCCTGACGTCAAATGTGACCCCAATATATAAAAACAACAATTTTTTTGAAGTTACAGGGACTGAATCCAAATTTATTTTTTTTAAAAAAAAAAACTGACATTTACTAAAATAAAAAAAAAACGCTATAAAGCACGAGTTAAAATTATATTTAAGACAACAAAAAACAAGAAAGTCAAATTTTAGTTATAAAGACACTTGGCATTCAAAAAAAAAGTATAAAGACACTTATATTTCGTTACTAACCAATCGTCCTGAGTTCATAACTATTAGAGTTTCTGTTCCACACCACTGCAAAGTACATTAAAAATAAATAAATCCATAACAAGATTAGCTAGTGCAAACTAAAATCTATCAGCCGTCATCACAATAGGTTGGGCTTCAACACGCTTTTTATGGAGATACGGACCCATTCCTACAGCTTCCTGCAGCTGCGCACAAGATACACGAACACAATGAGAAAGTTTGGCAATGACACTGTTTTCTTGATTTGTTTATCATATAAAAGATACTAGAACACAAGCAAAGCATAATGAGAAAGTTTGGCATCTAACCTTTGCTGCTATTCCTGCAAAAGTAGGATCAGCAGAAACTCCACTAGACTGCGTCAATGATTTGTATATCTGATTGCAGCAGTTATATCTAGCTTCCATTCCTGAAATGCACCGATTTGCGTTAACATGGGTATCAGAGAGAATATTAAGTAGGATCACACACCTTATATTCGGAAGGTGAACATTTAATATAAATCGTATGATGCATTTTCAGAGTAATGCAAAGCAAAATACAGACCTATCTTTGTTGTTTCGGTACTTGGGTCGGTCACAATATTTATAATCTCTTGTCTTGAGCATATTTCCATCAAACACCGTGGTCGAGAAACCAATCCACTTATCGTTCTATAACCCTGATAAATGTTGCACAGAAAATCACATCAGACTTCTTTCAATGAATTTAAGGACAGTATTAAAAATAGTTTGACGAGTGTGTGCCATCCCATAGGTCTTGCTTATTGATTACTGAATTTTGTCTTTACAGCGGTCTGATATTTAGGTACTAAAGCTAATACATAGATTAACTTCTAAAGTAAATATAATTAAAAGCGCAATGTAGTGCTGTAAAGCTCTATAAATCTTCCTCTATGATGATGTCTAAGAAAGAATCAGTGCAATTCTTTTGTAGGCATTTGTATTTGTTTTTGCAAGAGGAAGATTCTAAGGCTCCACTTTAAACCTACTATATAATGTTTCCTCAAAGCTTCCCTTCCTAAATTTGACTATTTGGATTGAAATATCCAAATGCTAAAGAATAAAGTTGAGGTTTTTAGTGTGACCTGGTGGCATTTGCATCCTGCAAAATTACCTAAACCAATTGACTTTTAAAGCTGTATGATGTTCAGGTGGTAGCTTAAATTGCAACAGTTCAAGCATAATTCGCTAAAACGTGATATGCAAAAATTCATTTAAAAGTCTCACCGCTATACGAATTTCTGAATCTTGCTGCAAAACTGACAGAAAAAGACCCTGCAAATTGCATGAACATTGTGAGGTTCATATGTTTTAGAAGTGGGGCATAAAGCTTTCATGCAAGACAATTTAACAAACTTCCCTTGAGGATCTTAGGTTCTAATAGCATCAAATTTTCAAAATGCACATGGCAAATTGCATTCACAACTACAATCTACAAGTAACAGATCAATAAAATCTTGTAGTGGCAGGACTGCTATTTAATCCGGGTCATTGGCTGGGGTAAGATTCTATAAATAGATTGTTTGTCAGTGTGGCTATCACTTATCTTAACTCACTTTCCATATTGCTATGTGCAACAACAGATGTTCTAAACTATCATATTTAAATTAGATGAAAGGAAAGAGAGAAATGAAAGTTGTCCTTGCTCAATGAAAATATTTTAAAACAACTTAGCCCTCCCCACGCATTTCTAAGAAACCATCAGAAGTACAAAAACTTTCGGAAATGATTTTGAGTATGAAAAAGTTTCCTCTAACATGTTTTGATAGAAACACACTGCTCAGCCTGGTCTTTAGTTTTATATCAGAAATATCAAATTACTGGCTGAGTCGATGATCAAGTTGGGACAAAGCCGCAACTAGAAAAAGTTGAATATGTACCGAACATCTTCAGTTTAAATAGAAACTAACCATTATACACACAGCTGCAACTTAAAAAAACGCCAGTAAATAGCATTTGAAATTAAAGGAGTGTAAAAAAGATGACCGATGGTGTCAGCTTTGAGCTCCTGGATGCTGTTTCATAGAGTAAGCGAAGCAGATTTTCTTCTGCTTCAGCATCAAGTATGATGGAATTCTCGGATCTGGTTTCACCTGAGATGTTTCCAAGAGCATGCAATGCAGCCTGTGATTGCAGTTGAAGAAACCATGTAAGCTAGAAGAGATGTTAAAATTGTTGGTGCACAATGAATAAAGATGGTGACAAAGAGAATAATAGAATAACGGCGCAAAAGAGATGAGAGAATAAAATTATATTCTACTATTAATGATAGCTATTACAAGGCTATTTATAGGAAAAGAAAATCTTGCTACATAAGCCCTAAAACAGTAAACTTAGTGAACAAGTCTAAGGTACAAACAGTACAGTACTACAAAATACTAAAGTACCCTTACTACTAAACAGCTAAGCTAATGGGACCCAGATAACATCTTCTGGTCAATACTATCTTCTGAGTAACCATCAGAAGATCAGTCCATCTTCTGAATATTGAATTACTCTTCAATACCATCCCTTAATTCATATTCTTCAATCAAAGCTGACAACGCCAATTCCATCCCTCAAGAGCAGAAATTGATCCGTCTTGATTGCCTTCGTCAGAACATCTGCCATCTGCTTCTGGGTGCTACAGTGCACAACTTCTAATGTTCCATTCTGGACTTGGCTTCTCAAGAAATGATACTTAGTCTCAATATGCTTGCTTCTTCCGTGTAACACCGGATTCTTGGCAAGATTGATTGCAGACTTGTTATCAATCATCAGCTTCAGAGGCTTCTTCACTCTAATCTTCAGATCTTCTAATAGATTCAGAAGTCACACAGCTTGACATGCAGCTACAGCGCCTGCGATGTACTCAGCTTCACAGGTTGATAGAGCAACAACAGGTTGCTTCTTGGAACTCCAAGAAATAGGACCTCCCAGAAACATGAACAAATATCCAGAAGTACTCCTTCTATCAACTCTGTCTCCACATCAATCAGAATCAGAGTAACTCAATAACTCTGATTCTTCCTTTCTCCCTGAAGGAAACAATATGCCAAACTTCAGAGTTCCCTTGACATATCTCAAGACTCTGACAGCAGCTTGGTAATGGGACCACTTAGGTTTACTCATGAACCTACTAACCAATCCAACTGCATAGCATATATCAGGCCTGGTATTACACAAATTAGGGGTGCTCGCGGTGCGGTTTGGGCGGTTTTGACGAAAAAAATCATCCGAACCGCAAGAGAAAAAAATAGTGCGGTTTGGTTTGGTTCGGTTGGCTTTTAAAAAAAATCCGAACCAAACCAAACCAAACTAATGCGGTTTGGTTCGGTTTTTTATAAATATTTTATCAAGTCATACATACACATATAGATGATAACACAATTTTGTATTTATACATTCATACACTATCAAATAACAACAAAACTCGTCATATTTTGACAACAATTTTCCATTAATATGTATAAATTAAATTAGACAAAAGTGGAATATTAAACATAAAATAATAGCATAAAACAATATAAAAATTATTATAACGAAACAAAAAAATAGAAGAGACGAAAGATTAGTGAAAGTGAAAAAGAAAAAAAGTGTTGAGAGATTAGAGAAGAAGATATGCGATAAAAACGAAACTGAAATACGGAACATTTACATAAAAATGAGAATGTGAAAAAGAAAGAATATAAGAGAGTAGAGATTATAGAAGAAGAGGGAAGATGTATGTGGCAAAGAAGGTGCGATAATGTTATTAGAGATTTTAGAAGATCGGGACTGAAATTATATGTGTAAGGATGAGAAAATTGTTCGTAATCATAATGCTAATGTATAATAAGTTTAAGTTTGGGTTGGATGTGAGTTAGTAAAATTTAGGTTGTAACATAGTGCGGTTTGATTCGGTTTGGTTCAGTTTACAAAATACAAACCGAACCGAACCGTGCGGTTTTGTAAAAACTGATCCAAACTAATCCGAACCAAATGCGGTTTTTTGCGGTTTCGGTTTGGTTTGGTTTGGTTTGCGGTTTTCTATTGGGTTGGTTTGGTTTTGATCACCCCTAACACAAATACCTTAGAGAACCAACCAGTTGTTTGAATACCGTAGCATCAACATCTTCACCTTCAGAATCAGAGTCCAACTTCTGATTCGTTTCTGACGGTGTAACAGCAGCTTTGCAATTCTCCAGCTTGAATTTCTTCAGAAGTTCTAACTCATACTTCAGCTGATGCAGAATGATACCATCTTCTGAGTACAGAATCTCCATCCCTAGAAAATATGACATTTTTCCAAGGTCTGTAATCTCAAACTCATTCATCAGCACCTTCTTGAACTTCATCAGATCTTCTGGACAACTCCCCGTAAGCAATATGTCATCAACATAAAGACACAACAGAATCATATTGCTTCCAGAATGTTGCACATAGACTCCATATTCCATCTCACACTTCTGAAACCCTTGCTTCTTGAAAAATGAATCAATCTTCAAATTCCAAGCTCTGGGCGCTTGCTTCAATCCATACAGAGCTTTGTGTAATTTGTACACCATCCCTTCCTTATTCTTTTTCACAAAGCCAGGGGGTTGTGACACATATACCTCCTCTTGTAATGGACCGTTCAGAAATGCAGACTTTACATCCAGATGCATCAAGGACAATCCTTTGTTCGCAGCTAACGCAATCACCAGCCTGATTGTTTCATGTCTAGCTACAGGAGCAAACACCTCAAAGTAATCTAGTCCAGGTTTCTGAAGAAAACCTCTAGCCACTAGCCTCGCTTTGTGTTTACCAACTGATCCATCTGGCTTCAGCTTTACCTTGAAAACCCATCTGACACTGATGGCTTTCTTCTTCTTTGGAAGTTCTGTCAGCTTCCAAGTCTTGTTTCTTTCTATAGCCTCAAGTTCTTCTTTCATGGCATTCAGTCAGACCTTCTTCTTGAGCGCTTCTTCTATACTCACTGGTTCAGAATCTACTAAGATAGCACACTGAATGACCTCTCCTTCTGAGTCAACTTCTGTGTCTTGCAACATGTCAAAATCTGCAAACCTTCTTGGTATAGTTCTGACTCTTTGTGGTCGCTGAGCTACTTCAGAGTCAGCTACTCCAGAGTCATCACCTCCATGATCATCTCCAAAAGCTTGTCCTCCAGACCCTATGTCTTCAGAGTTTTTCCTTCCAGAATCATGACTACCACCAGACTCTGGATCATCATCAGAACCTGGATCAGAATCAGATTCTCCATCTGACTCATCTTCAGAAGATGCTTCATCTTCTGACTCGTCTTCAGAAGATTCTTCATCTTCTGACTCCAACTTTTCTTCAAAAGTTATCTCTACATCAGAAGTTGGTTGAGACTCTCTCCAATCCCAAACTTCTGATTCCTTCACAATGACGTCTCTGCTGACTTCAACTTTGTTAGTTTCTGGACAATAGAGCTTGTATGCACCTGTACTGTGATACCCCACCAATAACATCACTTTGCTTCTATCATCCAGCTTCTTCCTTCTAACTTCTGGAACGTGTTTGTAACACACAGAACCAAAAACCTTCAGATGACTAACACTCTGCTTCTCCTTAGTCCACTTCTCTAAAGGAACAATTTCCTTCAGCCTCTTCGTTGGACACCTATTAAGCACATATGCTGCAGTAGCAACAGCTTCTCCCCATAGATTATGAGGAAGCTTCTTCTCTTTTAGCATACTTCTCGTCATATCAAGCAAAGTACGGTTTCTACGTTCAGCAAGACCATTGTGTTGAGGAGTATAGGGAGCAGTAACCTCATGCTCAATTCCATTATCATTACAGAACTTCTGGAATTCTGTAGAGTTATACTCACCTCCACCATCCGTTCTGAGAATCTTTATCTTCTGACCACTCTGCTTCTCAGCCTTCACCTTGAACTTCTGGAATTCTGTGAACACCTCAGTTTTAAACTTGATAAGTGTTACCCACGTCATTCTTGTGAACTCATCCACAAAAGACACAAAATACCTATTTCCTCCAAGTGAAGGTTCTGGAAATGGTCCACACACATCAGAGTGCACTACTCCCAGAGCATGCTTTGCTCTTGGAGCAACTTCTGATACAAATGGCAATCTGGGTTGTTTGCCTTTCATGCATACCTCACATGACTTCTCAGGCTTCACAATCTTTGGAATGCCATGTACAAGCTTCTTTGGAATGCCCCAACCTCTTGTGCCACAGCTTACTATCACCTTCTGAGCCTTCAACACTCAGACACTCTATTTCAGCTGTTTCTACAATCACCTTGAATGTTTTGTTGCTTCCCTGTTCATATTGCATAATCAACTTCTGATTGGAATCATACAACTTCAAGAGGTTATTCTTCATAACAACTGAGAAACCTTTCTCAATGAGCTGACCCACACTCATCAGATTGCTTCTGATTCCAGGAACATACCAAACATCCTTGATCAGAACAGTCTTTCCATTCTTCACTTTGACTTTGACATTTTCCATACCTTCTGCATACAGGTACTTATCATCAGCACATCTGATCTTTGTCCTCCTTTTAGAGTCAAAGTTTATCAGCCATTGTTTGTTTCCAGTCAAATGATTTGAACACCCAGTGTCCATATACCACCATTCTGACGAACATCTTTTGTTAGACTCTGAAGCCATCAATAGTACAGGTTCATCATCTGATCCTCCTCTGGCTATATTTGCTTCTTCTGATCTCCTTCCTTTGTTTGCCAAACAGTCTCTAGCAAAATGGCCAAACTGTTTGCAACAGTAACATTGAACTTTCTTCTTATCCTTTCCCTTCTGATATCACTTCTCATCAGAAGTTGAGGCTTCCTTCTGGAATCTATCACCACGTCTATGCTTCTGGTCCTTCTTGACAAAAGAAGCCTTCAGAGCTTGCTCAACTTCTCTCTCAGAAGTTCTCTCAGTCAAACGCAACTCTTGTGCTTCTAAACTGCTTTGCAACTCTTCTATTCTCATGGTTTCCAGATCTTTAGAATGTTCAATAGATACAACAATATAATCAAATTGAGGAGTAAGTGACCTCAATATCTTCTCTATGATTACTTGTTCAGAAAGAGTTTCTCCACAAGCCTTCATCTCATTAGTGATCACAATCACTCTAGAGATATACTCAGAGACTTTCTCATTGTTCTTCATGTTGAGATTTTCATATTGCTTTCTCAGGGATTGAAGTTTCACCTTCTTTACTGATACGTCACCACCGTAACACCTGACCAGTATATCCCACGCCTCCTTAGACGTCATAGCATCAGAAATCTTCTCAAACACATTCACATCCACACACTGATGGATGAAGAACAACGCCTTTTGATCTCTCTTGTTCATTTCCCTCTGCGCTTCTCTTTGTTCTTCTGTTGCATCCGCTGCAACCGGAACATATCCTCTAGTGACAAGATCTAAAACATCTTGAGCACCAAATAATACACGCATTTGAATCATCCATCTATTCCAGTTTTTACCATCAAGAACTGGAAGTTTGGTATTCAAGTTGCTTCCACTCATCTTTAAACTTGTGCAGACAAAAACAGATTTCACTCACACTCACACAGTGTTTCCCAACCCACAAACAACCAAGAAAAATGTAATTCAACACAACTTTGTTTCCCAGAAACAAAATCAATCACACAGTCACACAAACTCACGTTCACTCGTGTTTCCCTGTGTTTGGAACCGGAGCTCTGGATACCAATTGTTGGTGCACAATGAATAAAGATGGTGACAAAGAGAATAATAGAATAACGACGCAAAAGAGATGAGAGAATAAAATTGTATTCTACTATTAATGATAGCTATTACAAGGCTATTTATAGGAAAAGAAAATCTAGCCACATAAGCCCTAAAACAGTAAACTTAGTGAACAAGTCTAAGGTACAAACAGTACAGTACTACAAAATACTAAAGTACCCTTACTACTAAACAGCTAAGCTAATGGGACCCAGATAACATCTTCTGGTCAATACTATCTTCTGAGTAACCATCAGAAGATCAGTCCATCTTCTGAATATTGAATTACTCTTCAATAAAAATCACATTTTAGAATTAATTAAACCCATAGATATTCTAGATTGATTGATAGTATTCCTAGAGTATACAACTTTTTAAGTTAATGCTTATTCATTAAACATTCAATATAATTATAAATACAAATAGTATTATCAAACTAAAGACATGCAGAAATTCCAGAATTTACAGATTTCAATGTAGTATCAGTAGTGGCTCATAATAGGGCTGCTTTACACACAGAATTTAAAGTCTTGATACCCTCTTAGTCATCAGCTATAATCACAATGTCGTCAACATAAACTACTAGATAAATATATTTGTTTGATGAGGAGATTTTGGTAAAAATAGAGTCGTCTAATTCTCAATGGGTCATCCCAAATTGTTGCAACTCTTTGCTAAATCTTCCAAACAATGCCCGGTGTGATTGTTTCAAACCATACAAGATTTTGAACACAGCTAAAGATGGCACAACTGGAGCATCAAATTACAGTATTTTATGAAGACTCAATTTCAAAAGGGAGATCTAGTTCACTAACCAGTTGTCTGCCATGCTTTTCTGGTCCTTGTCGATCAAAAGCAGCATAAATAACATGTCTAGCAGCAGGTGATGTGCCTGAGAGTAGTAATTTAGCTCCTCTGGTAGCTAGGATCATAAAAACAATAAATTAAAATATGTAGTACCTATAAAAGATTGGGATCTCATTAAACAATTAACAACGGAAATCATCTGAGTTTATGAGAGCAGTAATGTAACTTCTTCTTTAATAGTTTGCACCAAAGATTTAGTGGTTTGATCAAATCACTTGTAAGTTTTCAAAATCGCTTTTAAAAAATATTTAGTGTATATTGGATCATTTGAAAAAAGTCAGAATCTAGAAAGAAAAAAAATCAGATTTCTTATTACTTTAAGAAACCACTAGGAACAAAGTTGTGATTATAACTTCATTTATAAGTAGTGCTACTTCACTTTGTACCAAACCATTAATACCTTTTGCTTTACAAAATATATCAAAAGGACAAATCACATTTTGTACAATCTTAGTATGCAGCACAATTTGCCCACGCATTACAAAAACAAAGCACAATGAAATTAATTGCCAGAGATTAGATCGTGGTGTGAACTGAAGGACTGTCCATTGAAAAGTTTGAGAGCCTCAGAGCCTCAATTACAAATAGAGAATGTTGGATATCTATCTCACTCGCATTCACTTATGAGCTTAAGCTTTTAATTAGCTGGTTCATGATATGGCAAACAATAGTTAACATAGCATTTAAGATCTCTCAAAATAAAGAAATTGGGAAACGAATAAGACTATCTAAGGAAACTAAATCAAAGGTGATAAATAGAAAGAATAATCTACAGTAAACAAAATACCTATGGATTGGATTGTTTGAATTTGTTAACAGAAAATTCAGAATTACCAATCCTCCAGGCTCTCTCATAGATTTAAATCTAGTTTCAGAAAAATTGGATGACAAGAATTATTGATCTAGAAACAAGAAGTTGAACTGGTGTTGAAGGGACATCATCGACAACATGTTGAATGAACACTTCTTACTTCCCATTTTCAGCACAGGTTGTCGAGATATTTGATGTGTGAAACTAACATATACTTGACGGGTGTATGTAGAAGAAACTCCACAATTATGTTCAACCATGGCCAAAAGACAAGGATCACCCACTTGACAAAAAGATTTACAAACACCTAGAAGAGAACTCATAGCTATTTGAATATCCTGAGACTTAAAGCTTCGGTGAAATTTCTGCTCAGCATGGGAGATCCAAATACACATTAAGAGAATCTAGAAACTGACAGCCGCACAATAGTTGGTAAAGAGTATTTAAGTGGAGTCAGCTACACGGATCAAATGACACCATAAGAGAGGAAAAGTAATAAGGGGTAACAGCTGATACCATAACACAGGAAACGTAATAATTACAGCCAACAGCCAGGAAAGAAGTTCAGATTAAAAATCAATTAAAAAAGGAAAACTGATAAATGCAAAAAAAAAAAAAAAAGGATTGACCAAGGTGGGAATAATTAAAAGAAGAAAGAAAGCAAATATGGATTTGATCAGTAAATGAAGAAAGTACCTCATTGTCACACACCTGCCAGTTCATGACCAAATTACTGATTTCCTGATCCTAACAAAGCTATTAGAGTATTCAGTAGCATAGCATTGTAAAAGCAAGCCAGTCAGTTTAGACTGACACCTGGCAATTGTAATCAGGGCTACCTGCTACAGCAGGTCACAGCTTGACTCTATATAAAGCAAGCTGTGCATCTTTTGTAACTAACTTTACAGATCTACAACAAAGAGTTGTAACTGAAATACAAAAGTTCATCTATCTTTTCTCTTTCTAATATGGTATCAGTTTAGCTTCTCGATCCATGGCCTCACCGTCAGGATCACCGTCTTCCGCTCAAGTTACACCGTCTTCTACTCCGCCGCCGGCGGCGGTGGTGGATGAATCTCGTCGTCTTCAGTTCGCACTGAAGATCGCTTACAAACTTGATGAAAAGAACTTTCATCTATGGCGCCAACAAGTGGAGCCGTACATCAACGCGCACAATCTCACCGATCTCGTCGTCTGTCCTCGTATTCCGTCAAAGTTTCTCTCCGACGATGATCGTCGCTCCGGTTCCGTCAATCCGGCGTATGCGTCGTGGCTTCAGAAGGATCAGTTGCTGTTATCGTGGCTTCAATCAACGTTATCGAGCGACATCATGTCCAGAGTTCTCGGTTGCACTCATTCTCATCAACTTTGGGATCGCTTGTTCAATTACTTTCAGAAGCAAACTCGCGCGCGTGCACGCCAACTCCGTGTGGAACTACGTGCTGCGATGCTCGATTCACAGTCTATTTCTGATTATCTGTTGAAGATTCGCACGATCGTTGATGCCCTAGCCTCGATTGGAGATCCTGTTCCAGTTACGCATCACATTGACGTCATTCTTGAAGGATTACCAAGTGAGTATGCCTCTGTTGTTTCTGTTGTAGAAAGTAAGTTTGGAGATATGGATTTGGATGAAGTTGAGATCCTGCTTATTGCTCATGAGTTACGATTGAACAAGTTCAAGAAGCACACTACTCCAGACATTGCCTCTCTGAACCTCACTCATGCTCCTACTCAAACTTCATCACCTTCACCTGATGTGTCCAAGCCTGACATTCCTTCTGCTGCTCCTGCTACACCTTCGCCTGAACCTGACTATGCTTCCTTCAGAGGAGGAAGGTCTAATAGAGGTGGTAGAGGTGGCAGAGGTAGAGGTGGCAGAATCTCTGGTGTTCAGTGTCAGCTTTGCACTAAAGTTGGACATTCTGCCTTGAATTGTTGGCACAGGTTCAACCAACAGTTTCAGCCTCAAGGTGCATATGCCAACACTCCTTATACTTCAGCTCCATGGTCCACTCCTCAGGTTGCCTATGCTCAAAGTCCTGCTAATGTGTGGATAAGACCTACTGCTACTGCTCAAGCCAGGCCAACTGCTTATGCATACACTCCTAGCACTTTTGTTGTCAATGCTGCACCTGTCCAAGCTGCTCCTGTCCAAGCTGCTGCCACCTGGTATCCTGACTCAGGTGCCTCATTCCATGTCACAAATGATGCTGCCAATATTCAGCAACAAGCTCCTTGTGAGGGACATGACCAAATCTTTGTAGGAAATGGTCAAGGTCTGCCAATTTCCTCCACTGGTTCTAGTACCTTTTTCTCTACTTGTCAACCTCACACATCTCTTTCTCTCAATCATCTTTTACATGTGCCTTCAATTACTAAAAACTTAATCAGTGTTAGCCAATTCTGCAAAGATAATCATGTTTATTTTCTCTTTACTGCTGACTCTTGCCTTGTCAAATCTCAGGTGTCCAATGATGTTCTTCTAGTTGGCAAAGTTGGCTCAGATGGCTTATATGAATTTCCTCATCTTGCTGTTTCCAAGTCTGCTAAGTCTTTAGTCAGTTCTAATAATGTTGTACCTAGCATTAATGCTACTGCTGTATCTTCTTCTTTGTCCAATATATGGCACCTAAGATTAGGCCATCCCAATGTCAATACTCTTAAACTTGTATTGCAGAATTGTAATATTCCTATTCATAATAAAATGCATGATTTCTTTTGTACTGCTTGTTGTGTTGGCAAAGCTCACAAACTACATTCTCCTCTTTCTCATACTGTCTATAAGTCTCCTCTTGAACTGTTATATTGTGATCTTTGGGGTCCTTCACCCCAATCTTCCACTCAAGGGTTCAAATACTATATCTCATTTGTAGATGCCTTTTCCAAGTTTACTTGGCTCTATCTGCTTAAGACCAAAGTTGAAGCCCTTAGTGTCTTTAAACAGTTTAAGGCACTTGTTGAATTGCAGCTTGGCTTCCCCATCAAGGCTATTCAGTCTGATTGGGGTGGAGAATTCAGACCTTTCTCCAAATTTCTTGCTGAACTTGGTATACAACACAGAATTATTTGCCCTCATACACACCATCAAAATGGAGTGGTGGAGAGGAAGCATAGACATATTGTTGACTTGGGTCTAACTCTGCTGAGTCATGCTTCTCTGCCTATTTCTTACTGGGACTTTGCCTTCTGTACTGCTGTTTATCTCATTAACAGACTTCCATCTGCATCTGTTAAGTTTCAGGTACCTTACACACTATTATTCAAGTCCTCTCCTGATTACAAGTTTCTGAAGGTGTTTGGTTGTGCCTGCTTTCCTCTTCTCAGACCATACAATGCCCACAAGCTGGAGTTCAGGTCTCATGAGTGCCTTTTCTTGGGGTATTCAGCTTCACACAAAGGGTATAAATGCTTGTCTCCCACTGGAAAGTTATACATATCCAAGGATGTCATGTTTAATGAGTCCAGGTTTCCTTTTCTGGAACTCTTCCCTAACCCTCCCACCACCTCTACATCATCTACACCTAAATCTTCCTCTATTTCATCTCTGCACCATCTGCTGCCTCCTAGTGCAGCCTCTCCCTTACCTATGCCTAATCCCATTACAGCTGTACCCTTCTCTTCCTCAAAATCCTCTAATTCTTCTTCCACAGATACATCCACTCCCTCACCTCCTCCTACAAATAACCTGTCACCCTCTAATGACCTGTCCAATTCTCTACCCTCTACATCCCCTACTGCTACTTCAGCATCCTCTCCTTCTATGTCTACAGGTGCTGATTCTTCTTCTTCTATCCCTCTCAATGCTGTCCCTGTTGTGCAGAAGCCAAATAATCATCATCAGATGATTACTAGAGCCAAATCAGGCTTTGTTCAACCAAGGCTTCAACCTTCTCTGTTGCTCACACAGTCTGAGCCCAAAACAGTTAAACAGGCCCTTGCTGATGACAAGTGGAGGTGTGCAATGCAGGCTGAATATGATGCCTTATGCAAAAACAAGACCTGGTCCCTGGTACCTCTACCTCCCAACAGACAACCTATTGGGTGTAAATGGGTGTTCAGGATCAAGGAGAATCCTGATGGGACAGTTAACAGGTATAAGGCACGACTTGTGGCCAAGGGGTTTCACCAGAAACAGGGGTTTGATTACAATGAAACATTCTCCCCTGTGGTCAAACCCATCACCATTAGACTCATTCTCACTGTGGCTTTATCAAGGCATTGGTCCATTCAGCAATTGGATGTCAACAATGCGTTTCTGAATGGTCTTCTTACTGAAGAGGTTTACATGGAACAGCCCTCTGGGTTTGTTCAGTCTGACTCTTCTCTAGTTTGCAAGCTGCACAAGGCCCTCTATGGTCTCAAACAGGCCCCTAGACAATGGTTTGAGAGATTGCAACAAGCCTTGCTTCAGCTTCACTTCAAACCTAGCAAGTGTGACCCTTCTCTCTTTGTCTTTAAGTCTCACAAGGATACCATTTATCTCTTGGTATATGTTGATGATATTATCATCACTGGCAGCAACTCACATTTGCTTCAAGATGTCATCACCAAGCTCAATTCCTCCTTCTCTCTCAAACATCTTGGTGCCTTGGATTATTTTCTGGGCATAGAGGTCAAACATGCTTCTAATGGCTCCATGCTCCTCACACAGGCCAAATACATCAGGGACTTGCTCCACAAAACCAAAATGACTGATTGCAGTCCTGTCAACTCTCCTATGCAAACCTCTTGCAAGCTCACTAAGGCTGGTTCTTCTGCTCTTCAGGATCCCTTCATGTACAGGTCTGTTGTAGGGGCCCTCCAATATGCCACCATTACCAGACCTGACATAGCCTATTCTGTCAACAAAGTTTGCCAGTTTATGGCTCACCCACTTGAGGCTCATTGGGTTGCAGTGAAAAGAATCCTCAGATATCTCAAGGGTACTCTCAACTTTGGTTTACAACTGTCTTCTCTACCTTCCACTCAGCTGCCCTCCATTAGAGTCTTTTGTGATGCAGATTGGGCTTCAGATCCAGATGATAGAAGGAGCACCTCAGGTGCTGCTATTTACTTTGGCAATAATTTGATCTCATGGTGGTCCAAGAAACAGCCAGTGGTTGCTAGATCCAGCACTGAAGCTGAGTACAGGAGCCTTGCCCAAGCTACTGCTGATTTACTATGGCTGCAAACCTTGTTCACTGAGCTTGGTATCTCCACTCTACAACCTGTTGTCTTGTGTGATAATCAGTCAGCTGTTCTACTGGCTCACAATCCTATCATGCACACTCGTACCAAACACATGGAAATTGACCTTTTCTTTGTCAGGGAGAAGGTGTTGGCCAAGAAGATCTCTGTTGCTCACATTCCAGGAGTAGATCAAATTGCAGATGTCCTTACAAAACCTCTCTCCTCTCCTAAATTTCTGGAATTTAGACACAAACTCAGGGTTGCTAGCTCCCCATGAGTTTGTGGGGGGGGGGGGGGGGGGGGGGGGGGTATTAGAGTATTCAGTAGCATAGCATTGTAAAAGCAAGCCAGTCAGTTTAGACTGACACCTGGCAATTGTAATCAGGGCTACCTGCTACAGCAGGTCACAGCTTGACTCTATATAAAGCAAGCTCTGCATCTTTTGTAACTAACTTTACAGATCTACAACAAAGAGTTGTAACTGAAATACAAAAGTTCATCTATCTTTTCTCTTTCTAATAAAAGCCAACATCTACCCCTCCTTTTAAAATAATTAGCAACAAACTCAAGGTGTTGATTACTTTTCAACTATCCTGAATTTGAGAGGAGGTCAATAGAAGATTGTCTGTAGCATCATCTAGATTAAAGATACTACTCTAGTCTGACTCAAACTGCCACTTCTAGAGCCTTCTGTTTCTGTTCTGCTAATGGCGATTATGTTTAGCTAGACCTTAACTAATACTACCTCCGTTCCTTTATATAAGAGATAGTTCACTTCTCTAGATTCATTGAATAATTAATGTATCTAGTCAATATACATACCAGATACATTGATTATTCAATGAACCTAAAAAGGTGAATTGTCTCTTATATAAAGGAACGGAGGTAGTAGTTATCAATTTGTAGAAGCTGTCATTGTTTCTGTTTTTACCTATAATCTTTTGTAATCATTCTAATACAGAATTCGGGATTACTCAGATTCCCTCGAAATTTTCTCTTTCAAATTTTACCAGTGCCAAATGATAAATAAAAAATAATCAATTTTCCAATAGAGACGCAAAGGATATGTGTGACACGGCTGGTAATCATAATACAACATACTTACATAATCCTATTTGACCCAATGATTCAAGTGCAGTTTCAAATTCATCTCTATTTGAAGGGTCCAAGGACTGAAGCCTCTCATCAATGGATGATATCACAGTTTTAGAACCTGAAATCATCATCACGATAATTCATATATAGTAAACAATTTCAAGGTCTTTCATAATAGTTATTGAATTATACAACAAAAGTACGGGAAGCCCGTTGACATTTTACAAAAAGAACTGTTACAACAAGAACTTGAACAGGCTGCATAATATCATCAGTTTCTAGTTCTTTCTAAATTTTGCAAACTAACTGTTTGAATAATGTTTCTGTATCTAGATTGAGCACACCTTGTTTGTGTTTATAATAGAAATAGAAATTAATTACAACTAATGCTAATTAAACATAAGTGATATGATAACTGACAAATCATAATGTTGGATCTCTAATTGATTTTAACACTCCCAGTAAAGCTTACTATACTTTAAGTTCGTTACAACGACATTTTCTCATAAAATTTGAAACTAAGCTTGACAACTATTGGGCTAATGTGAGTCATAACAGACATAGTTGCCATCACGATGATCATTGACAAGAAGAAAAGAGAAAAGAAGGCTGGTCGTTGGTGGGAAGAAAAGGCACCACTAATATGATCCATACATAGGATAAGAGTCCCCAGCTGAATGATCGTCAGCAGGAAGAGAAGTCACCAAAATAGAACTCGTGAATGAGAAAAGAAAGCATGAAAACAAACAAATGCTTTAAGTGAAGAGAAAAAATGTGTCCAATGCAGAGAGAAGTGTCTCTTTGAAATGTTTTAGAATTGTGGTTGGACCTAACTCAACCTTACAAAAACCAGTTTGTAAGGTGAGAAACGCCCCCACTTATAAACATATTTTCATGTCATATCTCATTCGATGTGGGACTTTTAACAAACTGAAACCTAGATATTCGTGCACTGAAACCAAACACCAAGATCAGATCCAAAACCAAAGGGTCGAGACGACGCCTGAGAGGACGATGCACGTGGTAGGGACAGTCATGGAGGTAGGTTGGTTTTTAGGAGCAACTGCAAGGGTGTAGTTGGTTGCTAGAAAGGCTACTAGAGATGATAGGAACGGACAGCTGCATGTGGCCACTATCTTAACTTCTATTTAATAAAATGTGAGTCTATCTCAATGTGTTTTGTCCAGTACGAACAATATTCATGGCCGATTTATTGTCACAAAACAACTTCATAATATGCCTACAAACTATATCTTCAAATCTTTGTGTACTCTATATCTTCAAATCTTCTAGCACAAATTTCATGCACAATAGTTCCCAAATTTCTTATGTCATAGCTCTAAATTCTACCTAAGCAATTGATCGAGTGGTTGCACTTTGCCCCTTCTTCAAGGACAATGTTCCTAGCCCCACACAACGTACAATACCTAGAAGTATTGTCCATGGAATTAATTACAAAATAATGGTTATTATTAGCAGAACAATGACAGGATAATGTTTATTATTAAAAATGATTTCCTCATTATTGTAGAGTTGTAATTATGTAATTATTTTAGCATCTCCTTAATTATGAAAATAGATTGTATACACTATACATAGAGATGAATAATACTTCAGAGAAACACATTTTTCTGATACAATTGTATGTTTAACATGGTATCAACCTAGGTTTAGATCCTTCCCTAATTCAGTCCAAAAGTCCCAGTCTTTCTAAAGTCTGTCCAGATTTTGTTTCTTGTACTTGTCTTTTTTTTCTTGGCCTCGTTTCTACCGAAAAGTAAGACAAATATGATATCTTGTTATTTCGCTTTAATGACAAGAACTATTCAGTTTGGGCATTTTAGTTCCAGATATTTGTCACTGGTAAGGACCTTTGGGGTCATGTTGACGACACCAAGCCTACTCCTGACAAAGAGAAGCAGAAGGACGAACGTGTCAAGTGGGTAGTCAAAGATGCTCAAGTCATGGCATGGATCATAGGCTATGTTGATTCTACCACTATTCTCAATTTTAGGCCATGTAACACTGCAACGAAAATGTGGGCCTATCTAAAGAAAGTATATTGCCAAAATAACGCAGGTAGCAGATTCCAACTAGGACACGACATTGCCATAGTTTACTTGATATTACGGTGGTTTTCAAATTCACACTGCTAATAGGAATAATTTGCCTGTTACAAAAATTGGTGATATTTCCTCATCTTTAACCAATGTCTATGTTTCCCCTAGTCTCACTAGTAACCTTATTTCTGTCAGACAATTAGTTGACAATAATTGTCGAGTTAAATTCACAAAATTTAGTTGTCTTGTGCAGAATCAACACTCAAGAAAATTGATCGCGAGGGGGCCTAAATTTGGACTTATTTTTACTCTATCTATTTGTCTCCATGCTATTGAAGGAAAAGGTATTTTATCTTTGTCTCCATGAGATGAAAGTCTGACTATAAAGGTTACACAAATGTTGATTATGCAGATTCAATGATTGATAGAAGATCTACTTCAAATTATTGTACTTTTTTGTTTGAAAACCTCCTTGCTTAGAGGTGTAAGAAGCAAAGTGTAGTTGCTGGATCAAGTGCTGGAATATAATTCAAGGCTATAGAAGTAGGAATTTTGTGAACTATTATGGATGAAACAAGTGTTCGAAGATTTGAAGATACACTAAAAAAGCCCTATGAATTTTTTTATGAAAATAAACTGGTCATCAGTATTGCACATAATCAGATTCAACATAACAGGACAAAACACATTGAGATTGATTGGCATTTCATCAAAAATTAGATAATGGATTGATAATTATCGCCTACATACCTTTTGGGCATCAACGGGTAGATAGATGTATTAACAAAAGGTTTACCATCAGAACTGTTCAATCGACTTATTTGCAAACTTGAAATGATTGATAGTCATTCACCAATTTGAAGAGAGTCTCGATAAATAGTAACATTAATTCTAGTATTATAATCACAACTTTTTACTTTATTTGTATGAGTTTCATTATGTAAGCTCGTTAAATTTAAATTTATTTTTATTTAAGTGAATTAATTCTAGTATTATAATCACAACTTTTTAAAATATATTGAAATATTTTTTCTATATGTTTGATATGCTAAAAAGTGAGAAACTCCACAAAACAAATAATTGCAATCCATTTTATTACTACTAATTACTAAATTGATCGCAGGACGTATATAAAGGTGACGTACATAACCAAACACTCAAATGAGGAGGCAACTTTTAAGAGTAAAGAACAACTATTCAAAAAGGCAAATATTTGTTTTTCGTTTTTACTCAACAACTTTATGTATAGCTCTATGGTCTCTCCCTCCGCCCCATGCACCCTAAAGATAGTTATATACCCTTCAATATTTAGGGTGAAATACATAGTGCAGTACAAATTTCGTATTATATTGTGTTTCCCTCCTCCCCCACCCACCCTACAGGTAGTTATATATCCATCAATATTTAGTGTGAAATAAATAGTGCAGTACAAATTTCGTATTCTATTGCTTGTGTTGTGTTGTAACTAAAGAGTTTGACATGTGTTGTTCTCCATATACTGTATCTCAATATGCAACAACCGCACCCACGGAGTATATGAGTTACTCGTTAGAAAAAAATAGTAAATCAAATTTATGAATCACCAAATAAATATTGGCAGATAAAAGAACACAATGGATAAAAGTGCAAATCTTACATGGTTCATCTATGAAAGTGTATGTAATTTCCTTGGATAGTAGCCTTCCACTTATCATCATTGCTCTTGATCTTAAAATTGAATCCTTGGAATCGTCGCTAACCTCGTGAAAACACGTGATTAAATCATTAAAACAATTTTGACAACGCCTACTAAGGGAAAAAATATTCTTGGCCACATAATAGGTACCTGATTATTGATGAAAGCAGCTGAAAGAGGCTAGCCTTCGACAAAAATTCTGAACCATGCTCCACCTCTGCTAGCTGCATCCATTTCACAAGTGAGAATATGTAGGTGAGAATATGTAGATACGCATAAAATGTAATTGGGAAAGTGTAAAAAAATTGATAATTGCTAATGTACAACAACACAACAACCAAGTCTTATTCCACTAAGTGGGGTTGGCTACATACCTGGATCAAATTACGCCATAATATTCTATTTTTTGATGTAGAATTCGTAAATCTTGTTCGATCTATAAGTGTATTACAGGCACAGATAAATGAAAGGGTTCATAATAGGGAAGTGGAACGGGGAAGTTAAATAATGTAAGTGGTTGGTGCTTCAATGGCAAACAAACATTGGGGATAGGCCGATCTGGAAAAGCGAACTCTCTGGTTGGGGTCACCAGTCAGATCGGCCATGGAGAAGATGGATGAGGCTTTAGTGATCGACTGTGCTGACAAATGCTACTTTAGTAAAGATGCCAAAAGAAGACCATGCAATGAAGAAGGACCCTCTGGGATCAGGAGATTTGATATCAGCATGAAAATAGATAAAAGAGAAAAATTGAATCATTCATGTTAATTTTATTGCAGAAACTGACAGAAATATGTAGATCTTAACCTGGCTACTTTGGTTAAAGAAATCAGGAAACAAATCCAAAAACAAAATTGTCCAAAATCATTAATCCTAATTACATTACAGTAATTGCAATCACAAACTTACTTACTACAAATCATATTTAATCATATCATATATAGCCACGACATTAGACCCAGAAATATATATATATATATATATATATATATATATATATATATATATATATATATATATATATAGAGAGAGAGAGAGAGAGAGAGAGAGAGAGAGAGAGTAGTAACCTCGTAGAGAAGCTCGAAAACACTTAAAGTTGCAAGGGTATCATCTGCACTTCTGATTTCTGCCTCCAACAAACTAAGTAGATTTAAACTGTTTATGGCAGATGCTGCTGACATAGATACAGAGAAAAGCTTCACCACTAAAGCCAAGACACGAACTCGGCCCTAAATCAGGATGGTAAAAGGTTAAATAGTAGTCAATTTCAATCAAGGGGTAAAACACACCAAAACAAAAAAGCATGACATCAGCAAATTAAAACCAATTATGAGAGAAAAATGAAACATTCAATCTGTTGTATTTTTGTAAAAAAAAATGAATTTAGTTATCACAATAAGAGGATAACAGCTTTATTAGATTGAATGTTATTCTCAAATTATAAAAAAGATAAATCACAGCTTTATTAGGAGATAAGAACTCAGCTAATTTTCTAAAGCTTTTCCCATGCAATCAAGATAAAATCCTCAACGTAGTCCATATGTTAAAATATACTTTAATAAATGCAAAATAGCACATTAGCATTTTAGTAGCCATACCAGTGATGAACATTGTGATGCTATAACCCCAAGGTCTGTATCACCTCCTTTGGTAGATGGAAAGATTATGCCCTACAAATAGTATTGAATGTCAAACAGCAATCATGAATAATATGGTATTAATTGATCACCTATCTTCCAATCAAATAAAGGCATGCAAGCCTAGGTGACATGACAATAAAATACCCTTACCATGCCTTCAGGAAAACTAGCCAACTTTTTTATTGCATTGATTGCCCCAGCTGCCACCTCTTCGTTTCTGCATATGTGAGAAGATATGAGAATCGAAGGATTTATAGTACAAGTGAACTGCGAAAAACATATCTTACAATACATACCTGTATTAGTTTTAATTTGTACAACTACACACATACTGTTGGAACTAGTATTGGAAGCTATAGCAATTATTTCAATGTATTATACCTAGTTAGCCATGTATTTAGGGATTATAATTGATGCACTTAGGAATTAGTAATGATATTAATCTCCCTGTAAATGAAAAAGTAAATTGTAATTATTGCTATGTATAAATAGGAGATCAGCTCACAGCAAATCATTCAAGCATTCAAAAATTCTTATCTTAAATTTTCAAATTGGTATCAGAGCATATGACAATTTGGTCATGCTTTGCCTCTTTTGCCTTCATGCTATTGTCAGATTAAGTCTCACTCATGTGTCACAGCCCGGCCACCATCCATAAAATTGCCAACCGTCGTCTATACATTCACCAGTTTGAACTTCCACGAACTAGTCGTGCAATTCCCTATGATAGTTTATCTAGAGAGTAGAGATATACTTCTTTCTTTATTTTCTGTTGTCTGTAGAGGAAGTGGCAAACACCACCTAAAGCTCACACACACAACTGTGAAGTCTCAGGTGAAGATATCCAACCAAATAATATTGACATTGCCAACTAAACTAAGCCTTACAGACTAATTGCTTTATTTTTAGACTTATTGCATTTGGCACAAGATCGTGAGCTATACTTAATGCATTTTGCTGTCACTGAACAATTTTAAGGATAAGTCAACTTTCAACTCCAACTCTTTCAAAAGTTTCCAAATCAATAAAAGTTCACAAATTCCTTGAATCATTACTCTGAACTTGGCTTCTGCACTACTCCGAACAACAACACCTTGTTTCTTACTTCTCCAAGTAACTAGATTTCTCAAGACATAAGTACAATATCCATATAAGTGATTTTCCTATCAGCAATTGATCCTGCCCAATCAGCATTGTAAATATAAAGACATTTATCTCATTGATTTTCTTATACAAGCCTTTTCAGAATTGGATTTTAGATACCATAAGATTTGGTTAACTACCAGGCTCCAAGTGTTCTTCTTCATAGGAAGAATGCATGAACTGACTTACAACACTAATAGAGAAGGCGGTGCCAGGTTCTGGTGTGAGCTAAATAAATAAGTTTGTCAACTAACCTCTAGTATCTTCCAATATCAACAGAAACATTACCTTTCTCGCAGAATTTTGTATTTTATTTCAAAGAGGTATATGTTTGTCTACACCCACCGACTAATCTCAATTTCTTCAAGAGTTATGGGATGTATTTTTACTAGGAAACTACAATTTCCTTTTTTTTATCAAGCAACCTTCATGCCAAAAAAGTACTTAAAGGTACCTAAATCTTTATCTCAAATTCTTTTGTCGCGTGTTCCTTTTCCTTCTCAACTATGTCATCTCATGTGAGAATAGTAACCAGAATTGCATTCTTACCATCGTTGGAAGATCTCATGAATAAGGTATGGTCTGATTCACCCTGCATATATTCTTGTCTTTTAAGTGGCGAGGTGAATATTTTGAACCAAGCCCTTGGAGATTGCTAGAGACCATATCGATACTTTTGCACACATTTGAACCAATCATGTCTTCAAAGCTTGGAGAACTTGTTATAGTATTTCATTAGCAATTTTATCTATTTTGTCATTTTCCTTATTTTGTCAATTAAGTGAGTTGTCACAAGTTGTTAGTAGTGGTGACATGTGAGTGGTAATTGTAACCAATGGTCTCTATATATCCGTTGAATGAATGAAAAGGAAAACACACCATTATCAATCAATTATATTTCTCTCTTCCCAATTCTTGTTCCTCTGCTATTTCTATTATCAACAGGTTACATTCTTTCTATTGTGACCTCTGCTTCTAGAAGTGGGTATTACCGGTTATCCCTAATATCCAAAGATTGGTATCAATTGGTATCAGTCCGGTACTCCATGGCGTCTCCGTCAAGCTCTTTGAACGAACTTGAGCAACGCCTTGAAGAGCGTCTTACACAGCTACAACTTCAGCGAAATGCGGACATGGAAGAATTACGCTCATTATTGCGTGCTCAAGCAGATCAAGGTTCACCGACATCTAACACTCGGCAAGGATCTCACAACAATCGTAACACTGCCCCAAACATTTATGCAACTCGCATCTCGAAGGTGGAGTTTCCTCGCTTTGATGGGAAGAACATACGCGACTGGTTGTACAAGTGTGACCAATTTTTTTTGTTGGACGAAACTCCGGCAACGTCAATGGTGCGATTGGCGTCCATTCACCTTGATGGGTTAGCTTTGCAATGGCATCTAAACTATATGCGTCAGAAGTTCGACATCTATCCTTCTTGGCAACAATACATCACCGATGTTACAGCTCGATTCGGCGATATCTATGAAGACCCCCTTTCGTCGTTGCTCCAGGTAAAACACACTGGGAAAGTTCAAGAGTATATTGACAATTTCGAACTCGCTCTCACTCAGGTTACTCTGATTCCTGAACATTCTCTCAGTATTTTCTTAGCTGGTTTGGATTATCATACACAGATGCACGTTAGAATGTTTAATCCCACCACAATTGCTCATGCTGCAAACTTGGCGAAACTCCACGAAGCTTCCCTTTCTTCACCTTATAAACCTACTTCTCGTTTCTCACTATTCACAAAAAACCAGGGTATCTTGAGCAAACCCAATACAACCACTGTTTCATCTCCTGCTACACTACCTACCCTGACTCAAAATGCCAACCAAAGACCAAATAACCAACGCCAAACTCGCACTTACTCTGCTCATGAGATGGCTGAACGTAGAGCTAAGGGCCTTTGTATGTTCTGTGATGAACAATTTACCCCTGGTCACCAACTCAAACATAAACGCTCTCAGTTATTAGTACTTGAGATTGATGATGATGAGTCCCCTACGGAGGGTTCTATTGATGAGACAACGGTAGTTGAAAATGATTCTTCTCTAGTTTTTGACAATCCTCAACTATCTCTACAGGCCCTTACTGGAATTGCAAATTTTCAAACGATGCGTGTTACGGGTTTACATGACAAGAAGCTGATACACATACTCCTCGATAGCGGCAGCACCCACAACTTTTTAGACTTGGAAATTGCTAAGTCCCTAGGGTGTAAGCTTGAAGCCATCTCTCCTTTATCTGTAACCGGCGGTGGTGGCCACAAATTAGAGGCTGCTTTTATCTGTCGGGATTTTAAATGGAAGCTTCAACAAGTTCAATTCACCACTGATGTAATTGTGTTACCTCTTGTTTGCTGTGACCTCATTTTGGGTATTCAATGGTTGAGATCCTTGGGCCCCATACTTTGGGATTTTGATAAACTTCAAATGGAATTCACCACAAGTGGCAGGAAGTTGGTGTTAAGAGGTGCTAGAACTCCACATCTCAAGGTCATCAATAACAAAACATTTGCACAGGCAGTCCACAAAGGTGCTGAACTATGTTTTTTATCCACTACCACTGACTCTTATTCCTTAGACATACCAACTTGTTATACCATGGCACCCTCTGATCAACCAAGTCCTTTACCGGCTTCGATTGCTCAGCTAATTCATCAGTATGCAGATATTTTTGCTGAACCTACTACTTTACCTCCTATTCGCAATGGTTTTGATCACAAGATTCCTTTTAAGGATGGATCCCAACCTTTCAACTTACGTCCCTATCGTTTTTCAGTGGTACAGAAAGATGTGATTGACAAAATTGTTCAAGATATGCTGGATCAAGGTATTGTCCAACACAGCAATAGCCCTTTCTCTTCACCAACAATTCTGGTCCGCAAGAAGGATGGCTCGTGGCGTCTCTGTGTTGACTTTAGAAGACTAAACGATTTGGCAATCAAGGATCGTTTTCCTATTCCATTAATTGAAGACTTAATGGATGAGTTACATGGTTCTACCATTTTTTCTAAACTCGACATGAGATCAGGTTACCACCAACTGCGTATGGCTCACGGTGAAGAGTATAAAACAGCCTTCAAAACTCATAGCGGACACTTTGAGTATTTGGTAATGCCTTTTGGCTTAACCAACGCACCCGCTTCTTTCCAAGCTCTCATGAATCAGGTCTTCAAACCTTTCCTTCGCAAATTTGTTATTATTTTCTTTGATGATTTGCTAGTATACAGCCAGTGCCTTGAGGACCATTTTTCTCATTTACAATTGATTTTTCAAACCATTAGGGAAAATCAGTTATTTCTGAATCAACCTAAATGTGGTTTTGCTTTGCCTAGGGTAGAGTACTTAGGCCATTTTATAACTAAGGAGGGTGTTTCTACTGATCCTCACAAAATTCAGGCAGTCACTTCTTGGAATATTCCTACTAATCTTAAACAATTACGAGGATTTTTAGGATTAGCTGGCTACTATCGTAGGTTTGTGAAGGATTTTGGCAAAATTGCAAAACCTTTGACTGACTTATTGAAGAAGGATAGTTTTGTATGGAAGGATGAGGCTACACTAGCCTTTAACACTTTAAAACAGGCATTGGTTAGTGCTCCTGTTTTAAGTCTACCCAATTTTGAAAAGAGGTTTACTATTGAGACTGATGCATCTGGCACAGGAATTGGGGCTGTACTAATGCAGGACCAGCATCCTATTGCATACATTAGTAAAGCTTTGGGCCCCAAGCAACAGGCCATGTCTGTGTATGAAAGGGAACTATTAGCCATTGTATACGCAGTCCAAAAATGGAGTTCTTACTTAGCACATGCTCCGTTCACAATCAAAACAGATCAAAAAAGTATCAAATATATGTGGGATCAGAAACTTAACACTCCCTTTCAACAGTTGTGGGTTTCCAAATTGTTGGGCTTTGATTTTGAAATTCTGTATAAGGAGGGATCTTCCAACATGGCTGCCGATGCTTTGTCAAGAAAGGCAGGTGCTGAAATGCTGGCCTTACTTCTCACTAATGCAAGCAATGACCTTTGGGAATCTATCCAAATTGATTGGAAACAGGATCCTCACCTCAATAAAATCATAACTGATCTTCAACAGAACCCACAGTCTCATGCTAAATTCACTTGGGTCAGAAATGAATTAAGAAGAAAAGGAAAGTTAGTTGTTGGCGCTAATCCTACAATCAAGGAAAAAATTTTACAATGGTTGCATAACTCTGCTGTAGGTGGACATTCTGGCCGAGATGTCACCGCAAGTCGAGTTAAAGCCATTTTTTATTGGCATGGCATGACTAAAGACATCATTACTTTTGTTAAGAATTGTGGCATTTGTCAACGCAATAAACCAGATCTCGCTGCGTACCCGGGGTTATTACAACCTTTACCTATTCCTAATCAAATATGGACTCAAATCAGCATGGATTTTGTGGAAGGATTACCCCAGTCAGCTGGCAGACAAGTCATCTTTGTGGTAGTTGATCGCCTTAGTAAGTATGCTCACTTTATGGCTTTGGCCCATCCTTATACCGCTTTGGATGTTGCGCAAGTTTTCCTGGATTCAGTGTTCAAACTCCATGGATTACCTGAAACTATTACATCTGACAGGGATCCGATTTTTCTTAGCAATTTTTGGCAAGAATTTTTCAAACTCCAAGGAGTCGCATTGCACAAATCATCCGCGTATCACCCTCAATCAGACGGGCAGACGGAGATCGTGAACAAATGTTTAGAGACTTACTTGCGGTGTATGTGTTCCGACCAACCGACTCATTGGTTCAAATGGTTGTCGTTAGCCGAATCGTGGTACAACACCAATTTCCATTCTGCCATTCGCACCACTCCCTTTGAAGTAGTGTATGGACAACCCCCTCCAATTCACTTACCTTACTTACATGGCACTTCTTCCAATTTGAATGTTGACAGATCATTGATGGCTAGGGAAGAAGCCATCAAACTTCTTCATTTTCATCTCCAGCGAGCTCAAAACAGAATGGTGCAACAGGCTAACAAACATCGCAGCGACCGTGTGTTTGTTATTGGCGACTATGTTTATTTGAAGCTTCATCCTTATAGACAAGTTTCTTTGAAAGCTCATGGTGTTCACAAATTACTTCCGAAATTCTACGGTCCTTTTGTCGTGGAAGATCGCATTGGTGCTACTGCATACAAACTACAGCTCCCTCCATCTGCTTCCATTCATAATGTTTTCCATGTTTCTCAACTGAAGCTGTGCCCCAACCCGCAAGGCCAAATTGTGCAACATCTTCCAGTCGAAACGCATGCCGTTTCCAAAATCCCTGTTGCAATTCTTGACAGAAAAATGGTGAAACGTGGGCGCATTGCTGCTACTAAGGTGTTAGTTCAATGGAAGGATCTTCCTAGGGAGAAAGCTACTTGGGAGTTTTATTATGACTTGCTAAAAAAGTTTCCTAACTTTCACCCATGAGGACATGTGTGTTCTTGAGGGGAGGGTATTGTTATAGTATTTCATTAGCAATTTTATCTATTTTGTCATTTTCCTTATTTTGTCAATTAAGTGAGTTGTCACAAGTTGTTAGTAGTGGTGACATGTGAGTGGTAATTGTAACCAATGGTCTCTATATATCCGTTGAATGAATGAAAAGGAAAACACACCATTATCAATCAATTATATTTCTCTCTTCCCAATTCTTGTTCCTCTGCTATTTCTATTATCAACAGGTTACATTCTTTCTATTGTGACCTCTGCTTCTAGAAGTGGGTATTACCGGTTATCCCTAATATCCAAAGATTGGTATCAGAACTATCCATGTATACTTTTTCCTCTAGGTCACCACTGAGAAAAGCAGTTTTTACATCAAGTTGGTTAAGAAGCCAATCTAAATTCGTTGCCAAGGACAAGAGAACTATGACAGTTTTAATTTGGCAAGAGGAGCGAAAGTTTCTAAGTAGTCTATGTAATATGTCTGAGTAAAACTGTTTGTACCTTTCAATTGTGTTGTTTGAGTAATATTTTACAGTAAAGACACATTTACAGCCTACGGTATTCTTTCCTGCAGGTAAAGTCATGACTTTCAGTTTTATCTTTTAGAGCCTCTTGTACATTTTGTGGAATTTCTACGGCACACAACAGAGAGATAAATGCAACAAATGAAGAAGACAAATTTGAGTATGACACATATTTAGACAAGATTGCTTGGTACATGATCTAACAAGTTTTCTAATTGCTATGGGTACATATAAATCAAGATCGAAACTCTTAGGAATAGAATAAGACTACCATGACGCTTAGGCATAGAAGAAGACTTGCCTATGGGTGGCAAAACAGGCCCAGCCCTTCAGGCATACCCATTTTGCCTGCATTTTTTCGCGGGGTGGGCCCGCAGCCTTTACTATGCTTGCCCCGTCCCGGTTTTTGCGAACTTTTGCGAGCACGGGGATTAACATGAATTTTTGCAACTTTTGAGGCTTCAGAGGTGCACCGCCCTTCAAGCCCGCCCCGCCTTCATTATTTTGTGGGGCGGGTCAAAGTTTTATGCATGCACCCTCAATTGTGTTCGTCCCACCCCGTTTTTTTCGGGCATTTCCAGGGCAAACAGACCCGTTTGCCACCCTATTAGAGTTATATCTTAGGATATGAAAAATCATCACCACTATAGAATAATTAAGGCCAGCCTTAATTTAATAGAATAAGAATAGTTATCCTTAAATGTAGAGCTTAAATGATTCAACTCTTGAATGTTCAACTCCTCTTGTATAAATAGAGCATCATGCTCCATTCCAATTCAACAATAACATAATCAGTTTCTCTCTTTTCTCTCTCATATCTCACTCTAATATGGTATCATAGAGCTTCGGTTCTATCCATGGCAGCGACTCAGGTAACTACAGCTTCGGCCACCGCAGCATCTATGTCGTTCCAACTCAAAATCACAGAAAAACTTGATGAGAAGAATTTCCTACTTTAGCGCCAACAAGCAGATCTTTTCGTTAACGCGAATAATTTTCAAAACTACCTTTACCTTCGTGACATACCGAATCAATACCTAACTGATGAAGATCGTGCAGCTGCTCGTGAGAACCCTGTGTATCGCACCTGGATTATGCAAGATCAGTGGCTTATGACGTGGCTTCAATCCACGCTTTCACCTTCGATTCTTTCATGTGTTCTTGGATGCGTTCATTCCTACGAGCTCTGGGAACGTATTCTTGCGCATTTTCAAAAGCTTACACGTGCGAAAGCAAGACAACTACGAGCAGAACTCAGATCTACAACACTTGAAGACAAATCTGTTGGTGATTATCTGGTTCGCATCAAAATTCTTGTTGATGCGCTTGCTTCAGTAGGAGATCCAGTTCCAGATCAGCAACACATTGATGTGATTCTTGAAGGTCTTCCTCAAGACTTTGCCTCTGTTATTTCAGTCATTGAAAGCAAGTTTGATTCAGTAGAACTTGAAGAAGTTGAAGCTCTTCTTCTTGCTCATGAGATGAGATTCAACAAGTATAAGAAACACTCTCAAATGGAGGTGGCTGCCTCAGTGAATCTCACTCAAGCCAATTCTCAACCTGAAATTGATAACTCCAATAAAAAGAACACTGAACAAGCTGTGAATTCAACCTTTAATCCAACCTATTCAAGAGGAGGTCGTGCAGTTGGCTGTGGTGGTGGACGCGGCCGTGGGAGAGGTAGGTTCAGCAACATTCAATTTCAAGTTTGCTTCAAATATGGTCACGTTGCTGCTAACTACTATCACAGGTTCAATCAACAGTTTCAACCTAACATACCTGCTGATTTTCAAACAATGAACCTACAAAATTTCTACAATCCGTATCAACCAATTGGTGGACCTCAGTTTGCTCAACCCATGGTTAACACTTGGTCACGCCCAAGCTATCAACCAAGACTTGCTCCTTTCCCTGTTCCTCGGTCACAAATCACTCCCAATGCTATGATTGCCAATACAGCTTCAGTTCCAAGCAGTGCCTGGTTCCCAGACTCAGGAGCTTCTTATCATGTTACCAATGCCTCTCAAAACATACAGCAGACCACACCTTTTGAAGGTCCTGATCAGATCTTCATTGGTAATGGTCAAGGTTTGCATATTCACTCTTCAGGCTCTTCTTATTTTCCTTCTCATTCTAAACCCAACACTCCATTAGCTCTTCATAATTTACTGCTTGTTCCTTCTATTACAAAGAACCTGATAAGTGTCAGCAAATTCTGTCTTGATAATAAAGTTTTCTTTGACTTTCATGCTGATATGTGTTATGTCAAATCTCAGGCTACCAATGAAATTTTGCTCCAAGGTCGTGTAGGAAGTGATGGCCTGTACCAATTTTCCCATCTTCAGCTTCTTGAGTCTCCTTCAATAAGTCAAGTCTCATGTCTCACCTTAGACTCTAATGATGTTGTTTCAAGATCTGATTCCAGCACTAGTGATAGGGTTTCAGTTTCTAATCAAAATGTATAAGCTAATAACTCATATAATTCTCAACATACTTGGCATTTACGCCTTGGTCATCCAAATTCTAATACTATGAGACTTGTTTTAGCTCAATGTAATATTCCTTATTCTAGTAAAGTTGAATCTGTCTTTTGTTCTACCTGTTATATGGGAATGGCACATAGGCTGCACTCCCCTCAGTCACAAACTCAATATCACTCTCCTCTTGAATTAATTTTCAGTGACCTATGGGGTCCTGCCCCAGTCAAATCCTCCCAAAACTTTACCTATTACATCACCTTTGTTGATGCATACACTAGATTTACTTGGATCTATTTGCTCAAAAATAAATCTGAAGCCTTAACTATCTTTAAACAATTCAAAGTCATGGCTGAATTACTATTTGGATTTCCTATTAAATCTGTCCAAACTGATTGGGGTGGTGAATTTCGCCCATTTACAAAGTTTCTTTCTGATCTTGGCATTATTCATCGTCTAATTTGCCCTCACACTCATCACCAAAATGGTGTAGTGGAGAGGAAGCATAGACACATTGTTGATCTTGGTTTAACCCTCTTGAGTCATGCCTCTTTACCTCTCAAATGTTGGGATCATGCTTTTTTAACTGCTGTCTACCTAATAAATAGGTTACCAACCATGTCTCTCAATCAACATATACCATATGTTGTCCTTTTCAATCAAAATCCTGACTATAAATTCCTCAAAGTCTTTGGGTGGGCTTGTTTTCCTCTCCTTCGCCCATACAACTCTCAAAAATTTGACTATAGATCCCAAGAGTGCCTTTTTTTAGGGTACTCTACAGCTCACAAAGGTTACAAATGTCTCTCTCCCCAAGTGGTAGAATATTCATCTCTAAAGATGTTCTTTTTAATGAGTCCAAATTTCTTTACAATGATCTTTTTTTCTCTAATGTTTCTCTCCCCTCATCAACCATTCCTTCCTCCTCCTCATCTAAAGTAACCCTTAACACACAAGCTCTCCCTAATGTTTTTCCTGTTCCTACTGCTTCCACTACCTCACACTCCTCCTCTTCTTCTTCTTCTCAATCCAATTCCAGCCATACACATACTGCCTCTGTGTCAGCCACTCCTGTAACACAAACAGCCAGCACTAATCCTACTCCTTCATCCTCTTCAAATGCCAACAATCAGCCTACTACTACCACTTCACCATCATCCTTCTCTATTTCTGCTCCTAGGGATCCTAACCTTCAACCTCTTCCCACCAATACTCATCCTATGACTACTAGAATAAATCTGGTGTACCCTTACCTCGTCTAAATCCTTCCATTTTTCTTGTCAATTCTGAGCCTAAGAGTGTTAAAACTGCTCTCCAAGATCCTAAGTGGTTTGCTGCTATGCAAGAGGAGTATGGTGCCTTGATAAGGAACAACACTTGGTCTTTGGTGCCACTGCCTGCTAACAGGAAAGCAATAGGCTGCAAGTGGGTTTTTCGTGTCAAGGAAAATGCTGATGGGACAGTAAATAAGTACAAAGCTAGGCTTGTTGCTAAGGGGTTCCATCAAGTCCATGGATTTGACTTTAATGAAACTTTCTCCCCTGTTATTAAACCGATCACAATTAGAATTATTTTGACTCTTGCTCTCACTTACAATTGGCCTCTACAGCAGTTGGATATAAACAATGCCTTTTTGAATGGCATTCTTGAAGAGGAGGTCTATATGATGCAACCCCCTGGATTTACTGCCCCTAATTCATCTCTGGTTTGTCACTTGCACAAGGCCTTGTATGGCCTCAAACAAGCCTCAAGGCAATGGTTTGAAAGACTCAAAACCACTCTTTTATCCTTTGATTTTTTGAACAGCAAGTGTGATACTTCACTGTTCATCTACAAGCATCATAGTGTTGTCATTTATATGTTGGTTTATGTTGATGATATAATCATCACAGGAAACTCTCCTCCTCTCATCAAGCAAGTTACTCAACAACTAAATCATGTGTTTGCTCTCAAACAACTTGGTGATTTGGATTATTTTCTAGGCCTTGAGGTGAAGAAACTGTCCAATGGAAATCTCCTCACTCAATCTAAGTACCTAAGGGACTTGCTAATCAAAACTGATATGGAGAATTCCAATCCTGTTGCTACTCCTATGGCATCCACCCCCAAACTCATCAAAATAGGGTATGCTGCCTTGTCTGATGCCTCTCACTACCGGTCCATTGTCGGGGCCCTGCAGTATGCAACAATTACACGCCCAGAAATCTGCTATGCTGTTAACAAAGTATGTCAGTTCATGGCACACCCCTTGGAGTCCCATTGGCTGGCTGTCAAGCGTATTCTGCGCTACCTAAAAGGCACTATCACCTCTGGTTTATTGTTCACTCCTGCCTCCACTGTTCCGTTCTCTCTACAGGCCTACTGTGATGCTGACTGAGCTGCTGACCCAGATGATAGAAGATCCACCTCTGGGTCAGCTGTGTACTTAGGCCCTAATTTGATCTCTTGGTGGTCCAAAAAGTAAACTGTTGTTGCTCGTTCTAGTGCTGAGGCAGAGTATCGCAGCTTGGCTCACACCACAGCTGAAGTTTTATGGGTTCAAACTTTGCTAGCTGAACTAAGAATTCCCTTGACAACTCTAGCCATCTATTGTGACAACCAGAGCACAGTTGCTATGGCTCATAACCCTGTTCTTCATGCAAGAACAAAGCATATGGAAATTGACCTCTTTTTTGTAAGAGAAAAGGTCCTTAATAAGTCTCTCACTGTCTGCCACATTCCTGGTGTTGACCAGAAGGCTGACATCCTCACCAAGCCTCTCTCAAGTTCAAGATTTCTGGAGCTCAGCAGCAAGCTCAACCGGTCTGCCTCAAGTCAACCTTTGCAGCCACCTTGAGCTTGTGGGGGAGTATTAGAGTTATATCTTAGGATATGAAAAATCATCACCACTATAGAATAATTAAGGCCAGCCTTAATTTAATAGAATAAGAATAGTTATCCTTAAATGTAGAGCTTAAATGATTCAACTCTTGAATATTCAACTCCTCTTGTATAAATAGAGCATCATGCTCCATTCCAATTCAACAATAACATAATCAGTTTCTCTCTTTTCTCTCTCATATCTCACGCTAATACACCCTTAGACTTTCTCGTATTAAAAAGATGATTAAGATCATCTCTAGGTTCAGATTCATTCTTGGTAGGGCTGAAGAATGGGTCTCTCATATCCCCTTTTATGATCTTTTGTTCCATAGACATTTCCTTTCCATATATGATCACTGACATTAAACATGTTTTCTGTCATTTTATCGGATTCAATTTGTTGTGGCATTTCAGGTTGTTCCTCATTATTGTGGAGATCAAGAACTTTATTTGTTACTCCAGAACCCAAGACCTCAAATCACCTTAACACTAGCCAGAGTTCCACCATTAATATATTGAATTCCTGCAGTATAATTCACTTAAATCATCTTGTACTTATTGTATCTTATATTTAAACATCTTATGCATGTGTGCCCAATACACAATGTCAAGATCATCTACAGATGAATTCTTAATTAATTCAGCTTATCTAATTGGCACTAAATAACTTAAGCTGGCCTAACCCTTCTCTATTTGCAGGTGATACAATAGATGGCACAATAAAAGATCAGGTGTTGCTGAAACAAAACACTAGGGTAAAGCAACTATGATATGAAAATGAAACACATAATGATGTTTTCTATATTTACCCATTGATAAGGCAATCAAGCAAAAGTGGATATATGTTGAATTCTTTAATAAGATGAGCAGCAACTGTGTAAGAATTGTCAAGATTCTCCACAAGGCAAGTGACCTGCAAAAATTAGTTACAAATTTATTTACAGAAGTAGAAAGTCATAGATAGTCATCGAACCATCTCAATTCCATTTGAAGAGTTTTTTTCCTGGACTAACCCCTTTTTTACTGTTAAGTTTCAAAGCAGAGCTAACACTCTCCAATAACAAAGTTGAAAAGAGAGATTTGAAGATTTGGACTCAATAAAGTATAAAATGGTTGTGTAACTAGCACTCATCAGATTGGATATGTGGGTGTACACTTCTGAGTTGATTGCATGATATGTTTTATGGAAGAATAAATACAAGTGTGTGTGTGTGCACGCCTGCGTGCACCGTTTCATTGATTACATCATATGCTTTCAAGAAGAATAAATAGGAACTTCCCAAGTACATCAATGAATCTAAACACTATACATGAATCTAAAAGTATATGAATCTAAGAAATTGTTAGAAAGATAGAGAGAGTAGAGAGATATTGTTTTCATCTGTAACTAATTTCTGTTATTCATAAATGCTTCACTAAGTTTACAAAGAGGTGACACCTGTTTATATAAGAACAGGGCACCGGCTATAACAGGTAAACAAGAGGTAGAAACTGCCAGGTGGCAGTTTACTACCATACAGTAATATCTACTCTAATACCCCCCCCCCCCCCCCCCAACAAACTCAGGGGGAGGCAACTACTCTGAGTTTGTGCCTTAGAACCAAAAAAGCAGTGGAAGCTAAGGGCTTAGTGAGCACATCAGCCCACTGATCCGTGCCTGGGATATGCACAACTTGTAATTGTTTGCTAAGCACCTTCTCCCTGACAAAGAAGAGGTCAATCTCCAAATGCTTAGTCTTAGTATGCATAATGGGATTATGGGCCAGAAGAACTGCAGACTGATTATCACAGAAAATCTGGGGAGTCTTGCAAGCAATGAATAATTCCTGAAGGAGAGTCTGAATCCACAACAAATCAGCTGCAGCATGAGCCATACTTCTGAACTCAAATTCAGTGCTGGACCTGGCTACAACATGTTGCTTTTTGGACCACCAGGAGACCAAGTTAGGACCAAAAAATATTGCAGCACCAGAGGTGCTTCTTCTGTCATCTGGGTCAGAAGCCCAGTCAGCATCACAGAACAACTGAACAGTAGGTGCAGTAGAAGGTATGAGAGCAGACAGATGTAGACCATGGGAGATGGTACCTTTGAGGTACCTCAAGATTCTTTTGACAGCCACCCAGTGAGCTTCAAGAGGCTGTGCCATAAACTGACACACCTTGTTCACAGCATAGGCTATATCTGGCCTAGTGAGGGTGGCATATTGCAAAGCACCAACCACTGACCTGTACATAAAAGGATCAGCCAGTGGTGGTGAGCCCACCTTTGTAAGTTTGCATGTAGATTGCATGGGAGTAGCAACAGGGGTACATTCCAGCATATTTGTCCTGTGCAGCAAATCTTTGATATATTTGGACTGTGTGAGAAGTAAGGATTGAGGAGCAGTTTTGGTGACTTGGATTCCAAGGAAGTAGTCCAGATCACCCAAATGCTTGAGAGAAAAAGAGACATTAAGCTTGGTGATAATAGACTGCAGTAAAGAGGAAGAGTTGCCAGTGATAATGATGTCATCTACATAGACAAGTAGATAAACAGTGTGGCCTCCCTCAAAGTAAGTGAAGAGTGAAGGATCACACTTGCTAGGATGAAACTTAAGCTGCACAAGAGCTGTTTGAAGTCTCTCAAACCATTGCCTAGGGGCCTGTTTAAGGCCATAGATGGCTTTATTCAATCTGCACAACAAGGAAGGATCAGATTGCTCAAAACCTTGAGGCTGGACCATATAAACCTCTTCATCAAGCAATCCATTAAGGAAAGCATTATTGACATCCAGCTGTTGAATGGACCAGTTATAGGTAGGAGCAATAGACAGAATAATCCTGATTGTAATAGGTTTAACCACTGGAGAAAATGTCTCATTAAAGTCAAAACCTTCCCTTTGATGAAAACCTTTTGCAACAAGTCTTGCTTTATACTTGTTAACAGAGCCATCAGGATTTTCCTTGACACGAAATACCCACTTGCTGCCAATAGCTTGTCTGTGAGGTGGCAGAGGCACAAGGGTCCATGTGTTGTTGGAGATTAGGGCATTATATTCTGCTTGCATAGCAGCTAGCCATTGAGAATTAGCAAGAGCCTGTTTAACTGACTTAGGTTCAGCAACAGCTAATAAAACCCTAGGTTCCAGTCTAGGTTGTCTGAAGCCAGTTTTGGCTCTTGTGGTCATAGGATGATGATTAATAGGCACAGCTGATACAGGAACTGCTTTGTGAGGAATTATGGCAGAATCTGGTGTTGAAGGCTCATTGGTTTGACTAACAGAATGAGAGGATGACTCATCAGTGGCAGTAGAAGAGGTGTGCTGATGAGGCTCAGAATGAGCAGGGCTGCCAGAAGGAGAAGATCCCACAGGGGAGGAATGAGTACCAGCAGAAGAATGAGAGGACACAGAAGAAGCAGAAGTAGGAGGACTGGGAGGACCATTAAATGACACTGTGGGGGAAGATGAAGAACCATTAGAAGGGGAAAGAGTAGATGATGGAGCAGTGAAAATAGGTAAAGGTGAAAGAGAGACATGAGAGGAATTATTACGAGGCAGAATAGGTTTGGTGGTGGAAAATAAATCAAGGTAAGGAAACCTTGACTCATTGAACAAAACATTCTTTGAGATGTAGACTTTACCACAAGGAGAAAGACATCTATAGCCTTTGTGGGATGTAGAGTAGCCTAGAAAGAGACACTCATGAGATCTAAAATTAAACTTATGAGTAGAGTAGGGTCTTAGGAGAGGAAAACAAGCACTACCAAAGACTTTGATAAAGGAATAGTCAGGTTTTATCCCAAACAGTAAGGAATAGGGCACCTGGGAATTGATAGAAGTTGAAGGAAGTCTATTGATCAAATAGACAGCAGTAGAGAAGGCAAAGTCCCAATAGGGTAGAGGCATAGATGCCTGACTTAGTAAGGTAAGCCCTCTGTATCCACTATGTGTCTATGCTTTCTTTCAATCACACCATTTTGGTGATGAGTATGGGGGCAGGCAACTCTGTGGACAATGCCTAGTTCTGAAAGAAGCTTATTAAAGGGTCTGAATTCACCCCCCCAGTCAGACTGAAAAGCTTTAATGGAACAGCCAAGTTGTAATTCAACCAGAACTTTGAATTGTTTGAAAATAGACAGGGCCTCAGCCTTAGATTTAAGAAAATAAATCCAAGTGAATTTGGAAAAGGCATCTACAAATGACAAGTAGTATTTGAAACCTAATGTAGATACATTAGGTGAGGGTCCCCATAAGTCTCCATAAACTAATTCTAAAGGTTTGGTGTAAATAGTGTGTGAAGGTGATGAAGGAAGTCTATGAGACTTACCCATACAACAAGCAGCACAGAAAAAATCCAACTCTTTATTATTGAATGAAACATTACAACTGTGAGTACAAGTTTAAGTGTATGAATGTTAGGATGACCTAACCTTAAGTGCCACTTATTGGAAGTACTAAATCTATCAATATGAGATGAAACTATAGCAGAATTAATACTAGGAGATGGAGACTGAGAGCTGGAACTGGTGGAGACCACAGAGCTGGACTTAGACAAGTCAATAGGAGGGAACACATACAAGCCATCAGAACCAACTGAACCCTCAAGGAGCACTTCATGAGCGGCCTGAGATTTAACAAGACATTTGTCAGAGGTAAACAGAAAATAAACAGCATTATCTAGGCAAAATTGACTGACACTAATCAAGTTTTTGGCAATAGAGGGAATGAGCATGAGCTTATGGAGAGTAAGAGGTGTGTGAGACTGTGAAGGTGACTGGAAATAACTAGTGCCAGAGGAAGTGATAGTCAAACCTTGCCCGTTTCCAATCATAATTTGATCATGACCTTCAATAGGAATCAGTTGCTGTAGGTTCTTAGGATCAATGGTCACATGATATGAAGCACCAGAATCAGGATACCAGGCATTGTTAGCAGAGGCTGCAGGTGCAGATTGAGCAATATAAGCGCTGGGAACAGCTTGAGCTACAAAAGCACCAGGTACAGCAACAGCAGGAGCAGTTCTATAAGCAAATTGAGGCCTGGTCCAAACATGTGTAGCCTGCACAGCCATAGGAGTAGCAGAAGTAGTCCAGGCTTGATTATTGTAGGCAGTACCATAAGTAGGCTGAAACTGCTGGTTGAATCTGTGCCAGCAATTGAGAGCTGTGTGGCCAGGTTTGGAGCAAACTTGGCACTGAATTGTAGAGGAGAATCTGCCACCTCTACCCCTGCCTGAACGACCACCTCTGAAGGAACGACCACCACGAAAGTGTTGAGCATCAAAATCAGAAGACTGAACTTGTGCAGGAGGCTGAGATTCCGTAGTGGCAACAACACTCTCATCATGAGTTGATTGAACTGGAGTAGTAGGCGTAAGGTTGAGAGAAACAAGATCAGGTGTTGAAACCTTTTTGAACTTGTTTAGGCGAAGTTCATGAGCAAGAAGAAGAATCTCTACTTCATCAAGATCCATTACTCCAAACTTACTTTCAATGACAGAAATAACAGGCGCAAAATCTGACGGAAGACCTTCAAGAATCACATCAATGTGATGTGACACAGGCACCGGATCTCCAATAGATGCAAGAGCATCAACTGTATTGCGAATCTTGAGCAGAAATTCTTGAACCGTGGAATTCTTCAAGGAAATCGTTCGTAACTCAACGCGAAGTTGACGAGCGCGTGCTCGCGTCTGCTTCTGAAAGTAGTTGAAGAGACGATCCCAAAGTTCATGAGCATGGGAGCAACCAAGGACACGAGAGAGGATTTCACTGGATAGCGTGGATTGCAACCATGAGAGCAACATTTGATCCTTCTGCAACCAACGCGAATACTCTGGATTGATAGATCCAGACGCACGTGCAGCATCATCGAGAAACTGAAGCGGAATTCGTGAGCAAACAACGAACTCGGTGAGTCCGTGAGCGTTGATATACGGTTCGATTTGTTGTCGCCAGAGATGAAAATTCTTTTCATCAAGTTTCTATGCGATCTTGAGCGAGAAGTGTAGACGATTTGAATCGTCATGCGTTTGAAGCTGCGACGTTGCCGTCGCACCGGACGGAGTTCGTTCCGGCGAGTTTGGTGACGCCATCGGAGCGAGGAAGAAGACGGATCGAAGACTTAATCTGATACCATGTTAGAAAGATAGAGAGAGTAGAGAGATATTGTTTTCATCTGTAACTAATTTCTGTTATTCATAAATGCTTCACTAAGTTTACAAAGAGGTGACACCTGTTTATATAAGAACAGGGCACCGGCTATAACAGGTAAACAAGAGGTAGAAACTGCCAGGTGGCAGTTTACTACCATACAGTAATATCTACTCTAATAGAAATAAAAGTTGCTGTTCCAACAGGTTCCTTTCTATTTTCAACTGTTCCCTTTGAGATAGAGCATATAAGTCGAATTCTCCAAGCATGGAACAAATACATTGAATTTGAGAGCCCTCAAGAGTGTGTTTGGTGTTTGGACGGGGAATGTTTTGAGGTAAAATAATCTTTTTTGGGAATTTATATTCCTATATATAAATTTTATTGTTTGGATAAAAAATTTAGAAAGATGATGGAAGTATTTTGTCCAAATTAAATATAGAGAATTCAAATGACACCTAAAAATAAGGAAAATTCCTCCCTTCCTCTATCCAGTGAATGTAAAATTAGTTCTTATTAATCTTTCAAATTTTGAAATAGGGTTATGTAGTTGAGATCACATTATTCCAATCTGATTTGTTTTCCTTTATTTCAATTAGGATAGTTAGTTAAGATCAAGACCAGGTTTTTCTGATCTGTTTGTACTTTATTTGTTCCCAATCTTATCTTTATACTCCCTCCATCTCAAAAAAAAAAATGTCTTATTTAAATTATGTGTGTTTCTTTAAAAATTATTAATTGAGTTATTTTAATAATTAAATGAGTTTCAATTACTAAAATATTCTTATTAATAGTAGTTAGCAAGTGGTTAAGTGGATTGAGATACTCTATAAATAAGGATATATTAGTGAGGAAAGTAATTAATACTTGATTGATAATATAAAATGAGAAATAATTTAAGACAAAGAAAAATAATAAATGAGACTCTTTATGAGATGGAAGGAGTATTATAATTGTAATTAGGCTGGTTAGGGTCACTCCTTACTTGCACTGCATACATACATATATATATATATATATATATATATATATATATATATATATATATATATATATATATATATATATATATATATATATATATATATATATATATATATATTTCTTCTACTAATACTCCTCCCTCTCCTAAAAATCACATGGTATCAAAGCCATAGTTCTCCATGGCAAAGGCAGACTCAACTAATTGGCTGGAGACATTCTTCAAAAATGAAAAACAGAAAATTCTCTCACAATAGTATGGCTCATCAATTCAATGGAACTCAAATTTGGGAAGTCGTGTTTGTTTTGTTTTGCCACCAGCTAAGGACGTATTGGAAACAGTCTACGATTGCTATTCTAACTTGGAGAACTCATCTCAGATTTTTTATCTCTAAGCTAAATTTTGGTAGTCCAAACAAGGAACCCAAATGTCATACATTACCTATAAGCTATAACACCGTGGTAACTCTGGCTGGAAATGGACCAGTGTTACAACAGTAGGAAAATCCCAAGATACAACCAGTTATAAGAAAATCCCAATGAGGAATTAGATGAGGCTGTGGGAGAATACTGGGCAGAAAACCACAAGGTCATTGAGAGAAGTAAAAACAAAAATAATTACTAGGGATTCAAATTTCACACACAATAGATTAACTAGTGTTTGTTGTAGCTTTTTCCACACAGCTCACTGCAGAACCATCCTTTATAGGGCAAGTTTTCATTGAGGCCGGGTTCTTAAAAATAATCCATTACATATATATCCCCCATGTACACACACCCATATATAAAATAATCAGAAGAGCCTGTTGGCAAATGTCAAACCACGATGGAGTATAAATTTAAGGAAAAGTTCTACTAGTTAAAGAAAGCAAAATAGATTCCACTATTAAAAATAAAATGTTTGTCTCTTTATTGGCAGGTGGGGGCAAAGGATGTCCATTGTAATACTATACAGGATTTTAAATAAATTTGGTATAGACATAATGCATTGATGACGTACTGTTTTGCATGCTAAGGATCTGACTGCTTGAGAATCTGCCTGCAGACCAACTTGAACAAACGCCTGAACCAAAAATATAATATCAAAGCAATAAGCATAACTATCACAATAAAATTATAATTTACTAGAAATGATATAATAACTTGACTCGCCAATGTCATAGTTGAAACTTGAGAGAGAAAGGGAGTGAGAGAGAATTAGTTGAAGTAAAAGGGGTAAATGACAAACCATATACTGTGGAATCAAAGATGCACCGAACTTTGTTTTGAATAACCTTTCAAGACACACAACTAGAGTAGTTTCAAGGCCAGGCACATCAAATTGAGTCTGCAATGCACTGCAAAATTAAAGGAGAAAATCAACATTGAACAAAACGGTAGGTTAACTTCATTCATAACCGAGAACATAATAAGTATTTAAAAAATAAAAAAATAAAACCCTAAATTATGCATCACAGGCTTTATAGGGTTTGTGCAACAAACAAATTATAAAATAATCCTATTTTTTCAACACATAGCTTAGAAAGCATTGAATTAAAAGATATGATAATAGAAAGAAAAAGAGGGTGACTTGATTATGAGGGGGAGAGGGAATCGATTGAGAAATTGTCTTGCAGAATCATCACTGTGAGAACCTGAAATCAAAGTGAGTGGAGTTGTTATGCTACAGTGAGAGGCATATATAGAGTGAGAATAGTTGAATGCGGAAGTTATATGTAGATAGATACCAGGGTAGTGGGCGAAATCGGTGGCTGCTTCAAGGAGTTGGGATTGTTCGTCCATTGCCGCGTATGACTGAAGTCTGAATCAGGAACCCGAGAAAAAGAAAAAGCACAGTTATAAACAAACCTCCCACCTTTCGTGACGTGGCAATATGTCGTAAGGTATGTACAATGGTTTATAGTTTCAACTAGGGATGTCAATGGGCGGGTCGGAGACGGGGGATACATTCCCATCACAATCCCCGCCCTCGAATTTATTCCCCATCCCCGCTTCGGATCTTCGCTACGGGGCAATTTTCTCCCCCATCTCCGTCCCCGCGGATCCCCACGGGTCTCCACGGATCCCCAAGGTTGATGCGAAGATCCCTAAACATGATTTTTTATTTTTTATTTTAAATCAAATTAATAGTACAAGCTTTAAAAACTAACCACAAAAAATTTAAAAATTATTCTTTTATGATAAATATATTGCTTTAACAATATTTAATATATAATATTGAGTGTCATGACCACAAAAATTTCAAACTAAAAAAATATTGAAATAATAATTTAGATCTCACTCTTTTACTAACAATACATATATATTTTAAATTTGTGTATAAGATTAATTATATGAAATGAAAAATAAACTTACATAATAATTTAAAATTATACATAAATTAAGGACATTATGCTATTTTAGGCGGGGCGGGGACTCCACGGGGCGGGGATATTTACGCCACCCCCGTCCCCGAAGTGCCTACGGGGAGACTTTGTTCCCCATCCCCGTTCGCGTTTATTAAAATTTTACTTGTTTATTAAAATATTTGTAACTTGTTTCGGTTTATAAAAATAATTGTATCACCAATATACTTTTTCGCATTTATAAAAATATTTTTAACTTATTCACGTTTATAAATATAATTGTATTAATATTAGACTTTTCCCGTTTATAAAGTTATTTGATATTTATTTTCGTTTATAAAAATAATTGTATCAACAATAGTCTTTTTTCGTTTATAAAAAAATTTGTATCAACAATAGACTATTTTTGTTTATAAAAATATTTGTAACTTATTCCCGTTTATTACATCAATTGTATCAATAGTTGACTATTACCGTTTATGCAAATATTTGTAATTTATTCCGGTTTATAAAATCAACTGTATCAATATTATTTTAATTTGTGAATACATTTATCTATTGAGAAATTATGATTAATATTGGAGAATAATAATTTTAATAATTTCAATTTTGCTTTAATATAAATTTATCATAATCATTTTGTTGTGCTCTTGCTCTCAAATTTCCATTGTGTTCAAACTTTAAAGAAAATTTTCAGCATACACTTTCATATACTTAGAAAATTTTCTTCATCATTTCCATTGAATACATAATAACCTATTGTGAGAAAACTTTACTTATTACCAAATATATTCAATCACTTGTAGAGCAAGACATCATCACTCCATACAATGTCCGGTAGAGCAGACTGTACTACCCCTGCACATCGGCCAGAGCATCCTCCTTAGCACACAATCGGGCCCTCAGATCTGCCATCTCCTGATCCCGGTCCTTCAGCTCTCCTTGCAGCTCCTCCAGAGCAGAAGCCTTGCTCCTACAATCCTCCTCGAGCCTCCTCACAGCCTCCGGGGACAGGGGTGCCGAGCGGGCATACAAGGCGGCCAACTCGAGGACCCTGACGACAGCGGCCGCATCCTGCACCAAGAACCTCTGACGAACAGACGGTTCCAAGCCTTCAATGTGGAGAGACTCCGCTCGGGGAATGGTCAGAGAAGGCCCACCCTCGAAAAACCGAGGCTGAAGGAAACACGAAGGCAAAGTAAAGGGACCACCAGTCTCCTCCTGAGTCAAATCCATAGCTTCAACCCTAGGCCGTTTGTGTCGGACCAGAGCGTCCAGATCTGGTTGCTGCCGAAGGGGGGAAGGATAAACGGTAGCGGGCCTCAGGGATTCCCCTTGGTCAGAAGCCCGAAGTGGAGATCCAACGGCCACATGGGAGGAGGAGGAAGTGCCCGAACCAATCGCGGGGGTATTTTGCACAGCTGCCAACCGAGGGGCCAGCACTCTTCTTGATCACCACCTTGGTCTTGCTCGCGTGCTTGAGCATCCTGTCGTGACGCGCCCGATCCATAGATTCTTAAAAAAAACAAACAAACACAAGAGTCAGCTCGTCATAACAAACAGGGCACACGCATAAAATGAAAAAATAGAAACGGGTAGATACCAAGGTAAGCTACAGCACCCTCATCTGTCCCACTCGCAAGCAGCTCTTTTGTGCTAATAAGGCGGGGCTCCAAGATAGGCTCCCCACCATCATCGACTACGGGCTTCCCCGGTCGATATAACTTTGCGACCGGAGGGAGGCCCTGCACAAATCCCTGAAGAACGGCATAATCAGCCCTTCCGTCTTCGTCCAGCTCCTCGACCCAGGTAAGATACTGATCGGTGCCATATGCAAAATGGTCCCGCGACCAGAAAAACCTGAACTTCGGTTTTCGAGCAGTGACGGGCTCCCCGATATCATTAAGGACCGGACGGCCGTGCACGTCCAGGGTCGGCACCCGAGAGAAAACAGAGTTGCGAGCCTCCTTGGACTGGGGACGAATGAGATATAAGCGCGTCTTATAGTTCTTCAAGGAGTTAGAATAGGACTTGAAAATCTTCTTCGTCTGTTTCAGGGACACCCAGCCGAATCGACCATCAGCAACCTTCCGTTGCACACAAAAGATGTAGAAAAATAAAGGAATGGTCGCCGCTATCTTCAAATACGAGCAAGTCAGCTCGAATGCTTGGATGAACGCAGCCGCGTTAGGATGGAGCTGGCCAGGCACCACTTCCAGGTTGTTGAACACTGCGATCTGGAATTCGGTAAAAGGCACCTGGAAACCCATCTCCCGAAATACAATTTCGTACATGGGAACCAGGTCGGGGGCATATACATCACACACCCAGTCTTCTTCCCCGGGGACAAGTACGGACCACCTGTTCTTATTTACGTCCCCCACGGGATCCACGTGGCCCCCGATCTCCAAAAAGATGTCTGATAGGTCCTCGATGAATCCGGGGACACCCCCCGTTGGGCCGGGGGCGTTGCTGACGACGAGCCCGAAGTCGAAGGTCGCCCTGTTTCGACCATAATCACCTAAAAAGCAGGGGAAAATAGTGAATTTGACAATACAATCAAATCCACCCTTCCACCACTGTTCAAAGTGAAAGGGTGCATAAACGACCAGAGGATGAAAATTCCCCGACCATGCCCTCTCCGAGGAATCAGTCGGCAAGCCAAGTGCCGTCCATACCAACCCAGGCTAAAACGTGCACACTGCCCTAGAACAACACTTCCAGAAACAAACTCGAAAACGCACTAAGAGAAATTTGAAATCCCTAAAAATGACCAGGGAAGCAGAAACTAAATTCGCAGCTAACAACCTAACGATTCGTAGCCGTTAACGGCGGAGAAACTAGCCTTCTCCACCGTCTACCACCAACAAACCTTTGAGCTCACTTCCGAAATCACGCTAAGAAAACCCAATCCTAACCATATTCCATGCATTTCTAAGCAATCAAAGAGAAAAAATGGAAAACGAAGGGAAAGAGTGAACTTACGATCGATATTCTGATGAAGAAGACGATTGATGATGATAAAACGTCACGGCGGAAGGCGTGGTCGGCGACAGGAGAAGATAGCACAGAGAATGAGTTTGAAAAGAAAGGCAGTCCCAAGCATTTATAGGCGCCTAAAAGACATCACGTGCGCCGCATAGGACCTCTGGGAATGGGAGAGTCGTCATTAACCCTAGAGGCCTACGGCTAGGCTAGCCATCATCACGCATTAAATGCGACACGTATCCCAACCTGCTAACTCCCAAGCGACACGCCTCCTAGCTCACGGCCTGACCATCCCTCTCCCCGTAGTTTCGGGGCAACTCTCCTCAGAGGCATCATGTCCACCTCCCCGGCAGAGCTCCTCTGCCCAACTTCCTTAAAGTCGTCACTCCCACGGTCGGAAGCAACGACTTGTGGGGCTCTTTTTCTGGACCGGCCCAATTATTCTAATTGGGGTAATCCACTCTTTGGCCCAAGGCATTATAGTCCATACTCGTGGCAGACCTCCTCGACTCGCTATGAGCAAACACGAGACACTATCGAGCACGCTAAAGCCCCGTGCTCGGTAACGGCTGGTTCCGGCATTTCCTGGCCTGAAGCTTCGCACGGGTCCTCAAAAGATGGAGTCCTCTTTCATAGAACTGCCCTATAAATAGCCCTATAACCCTAAAGGGCAAGGTAATCATTTTTTCACCCAAAATCTCTCACTTTTCTGTTGTACCTTGTTGTCCAAACACTTACTTTGGCATCGGAGTGCCTTGCAGGTACAACCACCTTTTTCTCCTCCAACCGTTCCGGATTCCAAGCTTCACCGTTGTTGGCCACCTGTTCTGCTCGGAAAGATCAGGTTGCTATGTTTTGCTAACTTCAAACCTTATTTACAGTGGGTGATATAAGATATTTAAGTTTGGTTTACTTTATATGTTTGTTAACTACTCATTGTTCTATATTTGTTATCTAAGTCTTATTGTTCATTTTTTAGATGTATATGTAAATAAGCAACATGAATATACAAGTAGGATTCATGTGTTGTCTTTATTTATATCTATTTTCATTTTATAAAGTTTATGAATTTATAATATGAGCACGAGTCTCTATTTCTCCATTAGATATAATGGGAGTGTTGCACGAGGTCATAAATGAATGACATTCACAATTGGTCTTGATAGTTGTGTATGAACTTTCGTACAATTAAACTATTGTCAATTTTTTATGATTTAATACAACATTAAATAATATTTATTTCTAAAAGATATATAATTGATTTTAATATGTTTGATTATTTTTTAAAAATAAATTTGAATATATATATATATATATATATATATATATATATATATATATATATATATATATATATATATATATATATAAAATAATTAATATTATATACGTGAACAAATTTATTTTTTTATAAATAATGTCAAAAAAATAAAAAAATTTATATACGAAAAAAATATGATTGATTAAAATATTTATATATATGAAAAAGATAATAAACTCTTTTAGTGAAGTAATTTTGATTTTCTTTCTTTTCATTTTATACTTTAGAAAGTGTGGTTTTAAATAATTTAGCTGAGAATAAAAAAAAGTTAACATA